>NW_009930994.1:712-18045 GCF_000696875.1 Nestor notabilis
GACTGGGGCGTCCGGTAAAGAAGAGATTACCCTGCCTCTGTCCTGTTATTCTAGCATCCAGAAACCTGGAAACCTCTTCAGTTGAAGTGAGGAAATAAAAGAGAATGAAGGAGGGGAGAACACCAAACTCACGCAGTAACAACAAACACTTTACAGAGTAAAATTCATTCTTCATGCTGCTGGTGGTCTTCAACTGTTTCCACATTTGACCACTACATTTCAACAGAACAGCCTATTTTAATAACTACTGCAGCCCTTTAGCAACAGATAAATGTAAATAAAAAAGGTGTGCATTTTGCTTGCAATGCTCAATCTAAGAAAAAGACTGACTTTCCCAACTACATTTGTATGAAAGTTGGTGTCCAGCAGATAATTCCTGCCCCTACTGACTTCAGTATGAATGGCTCAGCCACTGTGAGCCTTAACTACAGAATTACAAGCTGTAAACTCTGCTGTGCTGGAGAACCGGCACTCAACTTCTTCCCCTCCTGCCAAAATGAGGTGGGACTATAACGAACACACAAATGTCTTTCTCTGATAATGGCATGCAGTTACTTCCCAGGAGTGTGGGGAGTTAAAGGGGGTTTTTATTTGAAGATGCAAGTGCTAAGTATAGTATTATTGCTGCAGAGCTGCTGGGTTCCTGGATTTCTAGAAAGATGCAAGATACATTTAGATAAATAGACACAAAATACTGGGCAGAGCAGATGCTAGGAGGTGCCATGACACTGAATCAATGCAAATAACCAGAGAACAACAGCAAGACACGAGGCGATTCTTTCCCTGCAGAAAACCACGTGCACAGCATTTGCGAAAGACTGGATTATGCTCCCTTTCTCTCCCTTTTTCCTCCCCCTCATGCTCTTCTTTCAAAGAAGGACCTAAGGTAAGAAAAACGTAGGATAAAATAACCTACAAGACAACAAAAAGGAAAAGAAAATATTCCAAACTTAAAAATTTTAAGAATCAGCAAAGCATCACTGTTAAAGCAAATAAATAAATCTGGTCATTACCAGACTCGTGTGCCTCTCTACAAAATGACAATGCTGGCTTGCACTAGGCAGCAGGCACACTGCATAGCAAGCCAAAGATAGGAGGGGAAAAAGAAGCTTTAAAAATACTTCACAGATTGCCCACTACAAAATGATTACTGCACATATTCATGTATTACTATGTTTTAGAAAATAATTAGTTTTAATTACAGCAGTGAGAGCATGAGCAGGACTCTGGCGAATATGCTGGCAAGCTCTGCAGTGCTAATTTGCTAATATCTTTAGCATCACTGCAGGTTGAGAGTATGGGTCTGCCAAAAAAACCTACCCAGCCATGTGCCATGTGAGTTTACAACTGTATGCTCAATATTCAGCTTTGAACTGCTGGTGTTTTTTCATGGGCACATCGTCTTGTTTTTTTCAAAGCACATTTGTAGCCCAATCAAGCCCTTAAAGTCATCACAACACATAAATCATAATTGAGATTAAGAAAAAAAACCCAACCAACTCGCAATACTTAAGATTCAAGAATTGGAACAAAAAGCCTTTTCGAAGTGATGCAGCTGCAGAGAAAAATCTATTGGGATCAGCTAAAAATGCTGTTATTTTTATGTATGTGTGTGAAACCTCAACAAAACAGACAAGTAGTATGACACTGGGAAGCCAGCATCCGCTAAGCATTTGATTTGTATGCATTTTGCCCTTATACTCTGTTTGAGGAGCTGGGGCAGCTTGTGACCATTATGAGGTGAAGGAAGGCAGCCTAACACATTTTAGTTACAAATTCCACAGTTTAAAAAAAAAAGTTATTTTTCTTTTAGAGGTTTTTCTAAAATACATGTACAAAACGGTCAAATGTATGCCACAGTCTGGTTTCAAACTGGGATGCAGAACTGTTATACAAAATCCATTTTAACAGTTAACACATTTCATGCTGTGAAAGTGCTAAAAAAAAGGCTGAGTTTTAGTTTCAAAGCAACCAAAGATGACCCTCTCCCTCTAAAGCAATTTTAGAGAGGTCAAATGAAGCAAAGTTAACTATCACACTTCTTCACCAGAATTGTGCATGGCTAAATCCTCTGCTATCTCACTGTTATCTAGGTTGGCACATGGTATTTCTATTACAAAGAATACAGTAATTGTGCCCACTCCTAGCAGTCCTGTTTCCATCAAAATGCCTTTTTAAAATCTCCTTTTCAGAGAGGTTTAAGTTAACACTTCATATAAAGGGCAAGTAACTCTAGTCTGAAAATTACCACACATATTCTGACTGTATTAATCATGTTTAGAAATTTAAAAATACCAATTCATTTTGGCTTTTGACTATTCCTTGTTGCACATGCAAGTGTATAATTGGAAACAATTATGAAAAAAATAATAAAGCTTCCCAAAATCCTTATCACTTTTTGTTCCAAAACATTTACTTCATCTACATCCTTTCTACCTACCTAAAAGTGCAAGGATTTTACTAGCAAATTGCAAGGTTGCCTACTTTCCCTATAGCTTTTCCTAAGATATTTCCACACCTACTGTTGAAATGCTGTTTCGTAACTTCTTGCAAACACACTCTCCAGTGGTTTGCAAACAGACATTCCTTCACTTCTTTTAGCAAAGCAGTACAGCAAGAACATTGTTTTGACCCTTTTTGAGCAGTGAAATACTGTTATTGTCATGAAACTGCTAAAATAAGGCACGGTCTCTTTCTACACAGGTACTAATAATTCTGCGTGTGAAGTGCAGACCAAAGGATAAAACATTTTAGAGAGGAGGATGACAGGGAAATCTTGACTCAAAAGGTGTTGTAGCATACTGTGAATAGGATTCAAGTACTAGCCCCTGGCTTATTATAAGAATTTAAGAGCTAGAATGATTTCAAAAAGCAAGTATGGGTCAAGGTCCTGAATTAACTATTCCACACTGAATTTAATGTACTCAAAAGCAGATATTGACAGGAGTAAAACTGCAGCAGAGTATTCTTTCTTGCTAAAGGCTGCTCTATCAGTTCCAGAAGAGGGTGAAATACTGTAGGAGCAGCAATACACAAACATTGTTTTTCTCTTTATTGCTAGTGCAATAACAAATCACATTCCACAAAACAGAATATTACATCCTTTGTAAGACATTCCTTCCTCTCTTCCTGGAAGAGACGAAGGAAAAGAAAAAGCAACAACCCTGTGGCTCATGTGGAGTTGGAAAGAGGATTCCCACTGTTTTTATGCCTACAGGAAAAATGAAACAGGGAGAACAGCATTGCCTGATGTCCTGCCATGAATGACTGTCCGCCTCTGGGGAAAAGCACAGCCCAGGGTGCTTGGGCAGCTTATCTGGAAGGGATGACTGGGCCACCAAGGACCTCAGGGCTGCATCTCCTTTCTGCCTACCAAGGTTTGTCCGAGGGATGACAAGTGCATGTGGTTTGGGACACAGGCATCTATGCCAGGAGCTGGCTTGATTTGCAATCACACAATGACCACTGGATCATGGTCATCGCTTGCCTGGAGTATAGGTGATGGGGTACCTCAGCTGCTGGCATTCTCCAGAACGTTTATTTAATATGCAGTATATAATCGCTCATATGTGTTAGAGCAAGAAAAGAGTGAAATAAATGAGGTTTCCATTTTTCAGACAAATGTAGTAACCTAGCTGCAAAGCAAAGAAAAACAATTAAGATTTCTAAAAAAAAAAAAAAAAAGCTTCACATTCGTAAGTATGACTGCTTTTCTGTCAGAGATTCTTCCAAATAAATACTAAGTCAAATATATATATGTGAAAAGGTGTTGCACCTATTCTTAATGTTGTTTTAAAAGCATCCTTTTAATTCCTTTAGTGCAAATAACTTTTCCTAGAACTTCAAGTTTTATGTAAAGTATTACAATGTTAAAAATTTGTTGGGAATAATTATACCCTGAAAATGGAAGGTTTCAGTAGGACAGAAATTACAGTGAAATTAAGGAAGGATCCTTGTGGCAGTAAGGAGATTAATGCCTTTTTATTGTTTTGTTCACCTCCAGAGGTAGCAGAAATCGTAAGTGCTGGTTTCTGTATACGCACAATATGGAAATCTGAGAGATCCAAACTCTGTATTACTTCTTTTTAAAGATAATTTTCACTAGAGCTAACAAGGCTTACAGCATGAAAGAATGATTTTATTTTGGTAAGTATTGTAAGCTTCCTTTCATTATGTGTATTTTTAAAGCCTGAATTTTAAAAATAGGGGGAAAAAATTAAAATATACATGGGAAATGTGAACTCACATAACAAAAGGACAGTAGTGGAGGTTATATAATTTTCCTGAATGGCAGTTTGTTCCCTAATTGTGAAGGGATCCTGGCACTTTTTCTTGAAGCTTTTGTTATTGTTATGGATGGGATACTCTATCAGAAGGATCTATCTTCTTTGATCTTATAATTTCTGTGTTCCTGAACTGCTCTACGTCAGCAGAAGCTGGTGATCTGTTATTTGATCCACAGTCACTTTTGAAGTACCAGGATGCACAAATGCAACATGATTTTCCTTTCAATTGTGACATTAATTAAAAATAAAAAAAATAAAAGAATCAACTGGTAAACAAGGAGATCTAAATACTACTAAAAACGTGTGGCAAAACCAGTGTTAGCTGTACTGAAGCTCCGCAACCATATGTAAACAATTCCATCAGCATGAGAAATCCTCCTCTATTTTAGAGTAAAATCTAAAAGTGCATTTTATTAAATTTCCTCTCTCAAAACAGACAACACAACTGCATTCTCCAAAACCCAGACAATCAAGAAACAAACTTCTACCTATTGCTTCCCTTAGTTTTTCATTGGCCTCTAATTGAAACCACAGTTGCTCACGCTCAGTGTATGTGAGCGTTAACTAATGCCCACGCTTCACTCAGAGCAGCCACTCAGTTGCATTTGGTTTTGGCCCTAAACATTGTCCAAACCGTAGTTTATCTGTGACTTTACACTGAGTGTGGGAAGGCTCAAGAGCCAGATAGCTGAACTGGTCTTTGTGTCACAGAAAATGCTGTTACACGAAGCCTGCAAGTAGGTATCACCTGCAAGTTCTCCACCTCATCAAATGAACCTTATCAAATGCAGGGCCAGAGCTGACCCTGAAGCGCTCCCCTGGCTCAAGGCACTACCATATTAAGTACTGTATTTATATTTGCCTTAAGCTCAGCCTTTCATTTCTTTGACCCAAGCAGAAGAATGAATCAGGACAGGGGGAAGTACAGCAATCCCACTCCATGTGCCCCCTGCTGTACACTCACACCTATTTTTCTCTTTTGCCCCCCCTGTCCCATGTGTGTGCTCTTGGAGGCTGGCTGCATGGAGCAACCTAGATGCATGTCTGCTCATATAGATGAAAAGAGATGCGCTGAACTCCTCCAGTTCATCTCATACTTACTTTCTATTGGGTAATCTTTGAATTAATAAAACTGGAACAAAAGAAAACCTCACAAATGCACTGGCAGAAAAAAAAAAAAACCCTGATAAATGTTTAAATTATTAAAAATCCAATATTTCAGAATGCATAACACAATAAAAAGAGTATGACTACCCCATACAAAAGACTGCTAGGATAAATGGCCTTGCATTGAACAGATTTCCACTGTATGAAATAACGAATGGCTGAATTATCTGAACAAAAAACCTCTGTGAATCTTCCTTTAAACTGGTTATTCCTTAGGAATACATAAATCTTCTTAGGCAGGGCATTCTGCCATCTGCTTGCTGTTGGTTATTTCTGCAGCTCTGGGGGCCAAAGAAAAAGGGGGAAAAATTACTTCTGCTAATAGCAAAACAGAATTTATAGCACAGTTTCAATGCTCAGAAGTAATTTTATTTCAGCAAGCCAGACAAAACACATAACTACACAAACAAAACACAATATTACCTGGGACAGCTCTAGTGGGGGAAAAGCAAGCTATTATCTAATGGTCTTTCCAATAGCTTTTCCCTCTTCATCCAGATGGTGAAGTGTGCTGTCTGGATTAACCAATGGCGTCCAAGCCAGCACTGGAAAAAAACCCCTCTTTTTTTTTGTTTTGTTTTGTTTTGTTTTGATTTGCTTTTATTTTTAAAAAATCTTACTGATTAACAGCTTCCTTCCTGTTTCTTCTATTGATCAAAACCGTAACCTAATATTCTTGAAAAATAAGACACTGGTTCGGTGGCTCACGAGCTCCTATGTAGAGGAAAGAAAATTTCTGGACATGCTAGACATTAGAATCTCACAGTGGCCATTTTCTGCCCAGGAAGCAGGGACATATAAAACTGACAGGGAGGAAAGACAGGGAAGGAGGCAAAGGATGAAGGAATGAAACGGGCTATGCGAGGCAGAGAGGATGATACCAAACACAAGCTCTTGTCAAGATCCAATTTAAATAGTAAAGCATCTCTACAGAAATAAACAAAAGTAGAAATAAAACCAGCTAAGGAACAACGTCAAATCATCCTGGCACAACCTATCCACCTTTCAGAAAAACTTCAAAACCCCCAAGGTTTCAAAAAGGGCTAATGTAATCAGCAAAGCATGCACAGAAACTCCATGACTGGAATAAGCATTTGAAAGGATCCACTTCAAGGTCATTAAAACTCCATCCAAACCCAACCCAATCGAAGAATTGATCTTTACTGAAGTATTATCTTGATGTAGGATAACTGTTAGGAGCTCAAGCTGAACACGGACTATGCAGCACATTTGCACAGAATGCATTCACCTGTCTTCACAGTCACAGACAAAGCTGCAAACAATTCTAAATTCACAAGTCATGATATAAAGGATAAATTCAGCACCTACACTGAATATTTTGTGGTTTATGTTTTGTTTCCTCCCCTCCCCAGAAGGAAGCTATAATTAAATTTCATATACTGATATTTAAGTAAGTAAATGAAGAAACCCTGTATATGGTTATATGAATTTTAGAAACAGTAAATATGGCCTATGTTTCCAGAACAGAGTAATTATTTTAAGTGTTCAGCTTGCAGTATCTTCAAGCCAGAGCAGGTGCACATCTCTTTTTTTAAACCAGTACCACATTAAATATCTGAAATCGCAACATTGGCAAGTAAGACACTGAAAAGCAACAGCAGCCTCTTAAAAGATGAGTTTTTTCTGCTTGCCTCTCTTGCAGACACACACAAATATACATATACTTGCTAGTCAACACCTATGTCAAACTGGGTCCGAGTGTTGCTGGAACTGTTCAAAACATTGTACTCATCTACATGCTGTGCAAAAGGACTTAATGAAAAATGTATGAGTTACAGTACAAAAAGATGTGAATACTTTAGCCTAGTTTCAAACCATTCCACACTACCCAGTTGGGGTGAATCGAATGAAGAAGGCTATCCCTCTGCCACCAGCCCAGGGCTGGTGCTGTTAAGTAGATTCGTGGAGGAAGGCCACTGCTGAAAGGTTACCCAGCATTACCTGTTGAACTGTTCACCATGTTAGGTGCCATGCTGTAGGGTGGAGCCTGCGGGTTCATCAAGCCAGAGCTGTTGTTCATCGGCTGAGTGTAGGGGGAGCTGGATCCCATAATACCGCTCTGATTCATGGCAGGAAAATTGCCTTGCCTGTGAGAAGAAAGAGCACCATGTCTCATTACGTACCTCATTGCTGAAGATGCTGTGGTTTGTCAGAGAGTACATCTCCTATTGTTTGCTAATAGCTAAGGACAAGGCACGCAATTAGTTCATTTTACCTACATGGGGAGCTTTGAATTAGTCTTGAATTAGTTACCGTGTATCTGAGACAGAATTTGACTGAACACAGATTTCAACAGATGTCTATAGTGTCTTTATATGTCACAACCAATCAGCAGAAAAATACAACTCACATTATTTATCCTATGAGTAAACAGCAATGTGATCAGGAGTCAAAATCACAACCTAGCAGTGGCATAAAAAAAAATTCCAGTGAATTGCCATTTTGACCATGTGATAGAAATCCTTACCTGCCACATCTTAAGAAACAGTGAAATGACCAGAAGAAAAATGGGTACCATAGACTCTGTTTCAGATGTCTGTATCTGACGTTATTGCATTGAATACAATGCTCATCTTTTGTACATGACATCTATGTCTGATCTTACAAAAAACCACATACATACTACACTTTGTTGCAACAAGAAACCTCAGCACAGCAGAACTACTTTGGTTTTGAACACTTGTATAATGCTTTCGTGACTAAGACTTAAATATGTCTGAAAAACTGCCCTAAATGAAGCCCTTGCACCTTCAGATGTGAAGATCTTGCAGACCAAATATTTCTGAAGGCTAAACCTTACCTACTCTCAAGTTCTAAAAAGTATTTAAGTAGGCTTTGTACTTGGTTTATCAAATTCTATAGGTAAACTGAAGCACAAGGAAGAAAATAATCCAAGTATGCAGAATAACCTGATGTAATGCATGATCCAACTTTAAATATAACCTTTTATTATTTTAATCCATAATAGTTATCTACCTTTTCTTGGTATAGCTGAAGACTGTACATATTATGGTATGTCTATATGGATATACATATAAAATCCTATAAAAACACAGGCAAAAATATATTTACCTGTATAATATTCATAGCCCACATAGGAAAATACAAAGCTCAGATCCCTTGTACCCCTTGTAAATTTATGCTGGTTTTCCAAATAAGGGAGACAAGAAAGGAAGCAACCACCCCTTTGCATAGTTTTAGTACCTGTCAGCTTTTTTCTTCTCACAAAACCCAAAGCATTTGGTTTTATCCTACAGGCAGGGAAAGCTGCAAGTCCTGGCAGCAAGATGGAGTTTTGGTATCAATTCTGCTTTTCACTATTATACAGTATCCAAACAAAGCAGACAACTCCCAAACCAACAACCCTGAACAACTTCAATAGCTTCTTGTCTTCTCCAAACCCATGGCAGATTCTTAACACAATGGTAGAAACAGATTTCTTTTTTAGGAGGTACAGGAGGAAGACCATTAAAGCACTATTTGGCCTAATTTTTCTTGACGCACTGTGAATATCTTCAAAGGAAAAGAGAACGCGTTATCTAAATAAAGCATCTTTTTCCAAGTCAGTTTTGTCCTTTGCTCTCTGAAGACAAACTTTTCTTCATTCTCGCAAAGAGGCAAAGGCTTTCTTTTGATATGAAGGAGACAACTTCCACACAATGTCATTTCCCTGATGAAGCTTGCAATGAGTAGTGGAGGGAAAAGATTTAAAATGCACAGTGGAGCAATGCTCCAAGGGAAAATTACAAAGGGAAAAGAGAGGAGCAGGAACATTTGGCAACAACTTTAAAAGATTTCAGTCACACAATCTAGCTTTTCTTATGTAAATACTGTATTTTAAACACTCCACACGCCCCTTTTTAGCTGAAAATGGCTGTATTTCAACAAATGCAGTTAAATGAAAACTTCTTTCTATGGTGGAAAAGCGCCATTCTTTCTGTTACTGGGTAAAGTTACTAGCGAAGATGACGAAAATACACTAGTGCATTTCTACACTTTAAAAAAGAAGCAGTAAATTTTGAGAGGTTCTTTAATGGAGTGAGGCTGACATTCTGGAAAAGACAGAAGTCTCTACAGGTATCTAACTCTCCAATGTCCTCCTTTTGCTTTAAAAATACACAGGAGATATGCAGCTTGCAGGTGAGTTGAAATTGGTCCTTACCTTCTAATATTTCAACACTGTTACTTCCTATAGCATATATATCTTCTAAACTGTGGGGCTGTTCATTGTCTCAAATTGAGGTACAACCTATTTCATGGTACCCACCATGGACATCAATCTCAATTGTAGCTCATGAAAGCATACTGCTGTGCAACAGCTTTAAATCAAGAAGTAGGAAACTATTTCAAATTTAGATGGAGAGTAGAAATTAAATAAAAGGAATACACTAGCTTTGGTCAGGACAGCAAGAAAACAACGAAAGTCTAAAAAAGATTGCTTTGGTACTCAGAAAGGCCTGAATGGCAGAATCTAATTCCAAAGTTTCATCTGGGAAGGCAGTACCTTTCCCTTTCATACATCCATGTAATGCTGCACTTGGAATGGACACAGCTCTGCATCTTTGGAAAGGGCCCAACAAATGAAAAGATTCAGCACCGTCCCTGGCAGAACTTTGTCCTTTCTTGATCCCCTGTCAAAGCACTGACCTCAGCACGCATGAGCTAAAGCACTAACACTGAAAGGCCACATCCCATAAGAGTAAACATTTTATCCTGAGATTTGGTGCACTGTGCACTACAGAGCTCCTCCACGTATTATTCTGCTCTATGATGACTTGGAATGGAAAGTTTCTTTAGGGAGAAATAATCAGGTATTACTTCAGTCCTTAATTCTCACTCCACAGTGGGCCTCCTTTGAGTAAAGACTGCTGACTGTGACAAATTGTGCTGCATCAGTGCTGTAATATGAAGTGGAGTCCATTAAGAACTGAGCTGAGATCACCAAACTCATTTTGATTAACCTCCAGGTCACTAAACACTTATAAATATGTTACACAGCAGCTGCTAAACATATTTATATATGCTTAAGGTCACAGCATCATCTGTTGGTTGTTGGAGTACAGTCAAAAATCTTATGTTTCCTTCTGTGCTGCTTTTAGTAAAGGCATATCCAACATACTATTTAAAAAGTAGTTATCTCAAAGCATACTACCAGACTCCTACATCTCCCAATTCCCTCCTCCATTTTTCTGGGAGGCTAAATAAAACCCAAGTCTTTTAAAGTCTGCTGTACACGTAGTGATATCTAATGGCAAATATTCAACTGACCACCATGAATTCTACAGGAGAACAAACCCAGTTATGCATGCAATTTTACAGTATTTACCACATAAACACCGATTGCTGGTTGCTGAGGGATGACACAAGCAATAATTAGGAATAATGGGAAGAAATTAAGAAAAGAAACACTTGTGTTGAGTATAAGGAAAAAATGACTTTGAGATGAGATGCAGTTACCCTCCAAGGCAATGAAGGAAAACCCAGTACGTGACACTTCTGCACACAGACAACACGTTAGAAAATGAACTGGTCAGAGAAATCCTGCATTACATATAAACTAGATGACCTGTCAGGTATTTTCCAGCTCTAACTCCTCCAATACTGTGATCCCAGATCACGTATTTTTCCCCATTTAGAAGAAAAATCAGCTGGACCAGTACAAAATTTAGGATTATGCTACCAATTTAAACACTAAACGTAAGCCTACACATTCATTTTTTCTGCTCTACTGCTACAAGTAGATGTCCAAGTATACAGCAAACGGAAGAGGTTAAGAATGGGAAGGAGGGAATCTGCTTGCTTTCTGTGGTTTATTTACTCTGCTGACAATTTAGTAATTCACAGCACTTGCATAACGCCAGAGCCAGTTGTTACGCTCAAGGAAAGGGCTGCCACCCAGGGGAACCTAGACAGGCTGGAGGAATGCGCTGACAGAAACATTATCAAAGACAACAGGGGCAAGTGCAAGGATCTGCACCTGCGAAGGACAAGCCCCCTGCAGCGGTGCTGACAAGGGCTTGACATGGGCTTGACTTGGGGAACAGCACTGCTGAAAAGCCCCTGGGCATCTTAGCAGACAGGGAGCCAGCAGAGTGCCCTGGCAGCAGAGGGCCAACAGCATCCTGGGCTGTGTGAACAGGAGCAGAGCCAGGAGATAGAGGGAACTGATCATCCCCTCCTTACTCGGTACTCATGAGAGGCCATCTAGAGTATCATGTCCAGTTCAGATTCCCCACGGATCTGTAAAGGAAAGATGATGATGTAATGGAGTGAGCTTAGCAGAGGACCCCTTAAGATGGTCAGGGTTTGAGGACTCATCCTGAAGGGGCTGAAGGACAAGGGTTAGTTCAGCCTGGGGCAGAGACAAGTTTCGGGAGGAACCTAACAGCAGTTCTCAGCACCTAAAAGAAGGTCAGCAAGAGGATGAAGCCGGGGTCTTGACAGTGGGGCATGGTGGGAGGATGAGACATGATGGGCAAGAGTTAAAACCTGACAAGTTCAGACTG
Source organism: Nestor notabilis (assembly GCF_000696875.1). Lineage (NCBI taxonomy): Eukaryota > Metazoa > Chordata > Aves > Psittaciformes > Psittacidae > Nestor > Nestor notabilis. The sequence goes on from NW_009930994.1 coordinate 12,693, forward strand.
GATGTAAGGAAACCCTTTTTCCAGTGAAAACAGTCAGACACTAAACCTGGTGACGCAGAGGAGTTGTGCAATCTCTGTCCTTGCAGGTTTTCAAGATGCAAGTGGATAAAGCCCTAACCTCTCAGCTGAGCCTGCCAAGCAGGAGGTTGGACCAGACTTCTTGAGGCTCCTTCCAGTCTGAATGACCTTAAGATCCTAGAGTGTCAGCTTCATTGTGCTGTTGATAGTCTGGTGTACTACTGGATCCAAAATACACTGGACAAATTCAAAACATTCCCTTTAAGAAGGTCCTGTTCTGCTCTTTTGTTTTCCTTCATTTGCAATCTACCCAAAGCTTAATCTGCACTTAATCTCTTTTCTCTGCAAAACAAGTAGCACCAGATCTAATTGTGTTTTCTGAGCTAATGCAGAAGTCCATGTATTTAAAGAGAGGAGATGACATGCGAGATCTGGTCATCGTTAAAAAGCAGAACAAAGAAACTGTAAGAAAGAAGACAGGCAATACGGAGGAGCACATGGGTGATCACAGCTGCTGAGCAGCATCTCTTAGACTGAGATGTTCTCCTTTAATTGGACCTGAAATAACCAGTAGGTTAGTGTGTTGTCTCCAACTGCTACACTCTCCAGCACTTGTGTTTAACACTTGCTGCTATGTGATTTAGTACCTCCTCAGCACTGCCATCTGATGAAGGTTTTTATGGTCATTTTCCTCAGATTTGAACAAATCTGGGCTAAATACAAGATTAAATTCAGAGGTAGGTGTGGTTTAGGTATGGACAATGATAAAAGTGGATTATCCTTCTCACCAGGACAAGACACGAAAACACAACTTTTCCTATGGAAACATGTCAAAGCTCAGGTTTTTACTGTGTGCAGAGTGGTCACAGTCTATAGCTTTCTGTGGATTTTGTGGCATGCATCTGACACTCTGTGCTCTCCTTTTGATCTAAATCTGTAACACTGGAGCAAAGCCATTCATGCAGTCAGAAAAAATGATCCAGCTTCTGTAATGAAACCTGTGGCAGCCTGAGCACAGAGGCGAGTTCAGCACAGAAACACATAGGGAACATAAGAAGGGTTCAGATGTGGAGAGTCTAGAAGGGCTGGAGGTGAGCACAGTTTGGGGCAGAAAAGATGTAAATGGAAGGAAGAATAGTTGGAAATGAAGAATGAACAACAAGCGCTGGGAGCATTCTCACAAAGTGCCAAAGGCTTTTAGGTGCAGGAGGAGCAGGGAGGAACATAAAGAGAGCCGCTACCTTCAGGGTGAACATAGGGGAGGTCTCTCCAGTACGAACATGGAGCCTTTCAGCCAGGTCTGCTGAAGGAAGGGAAAGAATCAAAGGGAAGCCTCAAAAGCAGGGTGCTGTGAGGAAGGGACAGGCTCCAAGGAGGCCACCCTGGCCAGGAGCTGGGTGAGCCCCAGTCCAGCAGCATGGCACAGCGGGGTGGTGCTGAAAGAGCAGTGCAACAAGGACGGGAGCCAGGATGGGTCATACAGCCCAGGGAGAGAAGAGCTGCCACCAAGTCACACCTCACTCATCCTGGTGACCGCAAGTTTGCATCAATTATTATTTAGGCACCTCTGCATTATGCTTCCTGACACTTGCCATAGCACTCTTGTAATGTAGGGATTTCTCTCAGTTATCCTGCCCTAGGCACTGGAGCTGAAAAACTATCCTGTTACTGTGGGCTGGCCACCTGATCAACTGGCTGGAGAAAAAAACCCCATGAGCTTCCAAGCTCATGGAAGTTCGCCATTTCTGCTCCAGATCTTTAACCTACATCAGTTTTGCAGCGAGTGCACTGCAGCACCCCAGGGGAGTAATTTGTGTACACATTTTAAAAGGAACATTTATTTTTTTTTTAATGCTGACACACTGCTAAGGTGGCTACTTGATTACAAACTGTGAAAATGACTGCGTTAGGCTGCACTCACAAATCACAGTGTACTGACCAAATTGCCCTGTGCTTATCTGTGCCAGGTCTGCAGCATGACAATATTTTCTCTCTCTTTTAAATGTCAAAGTATGATTTGGGGGGTTGTTATTTAAACACACTGACCTGCACAATAACCAGAAGTACTTTATTTAAATCTGTCTTGAGCTGGGACTAGCCTTAAGCGCTTATAATCTGTCATACTTTGACACCAAATGGGTTATTATAATGAGAGTAATTCAGGAGTGAGACCCGTGAATGCTTTCCCCCTGGAGAATTTACACATAAACATGTGCAGGCAGATACATATGCTCTTTTGTTATGGATTTTTCTTCTTGCTATATTATGGGCTTCCTTGGAGAAGCGAAACTGTTTCTGTTGTCAGGGGATATGGGAGAACTGGAGGAGGGAGAAGACAGAAAGGGAAAATAAACCCCAACATTGCTTACTTTGCTCTAACTGGAAGTTCACTGGTATGTGTCCCTGCTCATGGCAGGGGGGTTGGAACCAGATGATCTTAAGGTCCTTTCCAACCCTAACTATTCTATGATTCTATGATTCTATGTCAGTGCTGTTAGCAAAGGCTAAGACACATGAAATCTCAGTATTGGCTTGAGCAGATATAAAATGGCATTAAGGGAAGTTCCCACATAAATAAAACAAATTTAACATCACAATATCTTAAAGCAAAGTATCCCCCTCTTGTCACCTGCTTCTCTAAGTGTACTAGCCTGGATTTACACTTCCTCTGGTCAGTAGGGAAGCTCGCCACTAGCAATAACAGACTTTTAAAAAGCAACCACAAAAGCTGGTGGTGTGACAGGTGCCAGGTCTGCCACAAGAGTTTTTACATTTTCAGCTTAGAAGGAAAAATAAAATGTTTCACTTGTGTGTGTGCATGCGTGAAAAGGGGAGGCCAAAGCTCTGAAATGCACCGCCACTGACAAAACACTAGGAAACATGAATGAAAAAGCGTCCAGACTTGTACTGGGGTGCGTGTTCGTGTCTGCTCACGTCAGGCACACAGAACCGACACCAAACTGCTCAACAACCAGGCCTAAATGTCAATGCTAAAAATGGGAAGTAACTTCCTAGCATCACGATTATGTGACAGTGCACATCACCTCATAATCCACTGCAGTCTGACCAATCACACTGCCTGCTTTCTTCATCTGGCTGATCTAAAGATTACTGTGTATGATAATTTTTGGAAGAATAACAGAAATAGCCTTTCTAAATATTTTTTTTTTCTTCTGATTATGCAAATACTTGTGCCTTTAGTATCATCACCACTACTGAGATTTCACTAAGAAACAACCAAGGAGGGAACAGAAACTTTAAAATTAGCTGTTCCTACGAGGCTGATTCAATGCTTAGCTCCTCAGAAAAGCAGCCACAAAAACTTACTGTTTACATGCTATTGTCAACCACATTAACCGTATTTCCAGTGAAAACATCTGCCTGATGTGCTACCTACTTTGTCATTTAAAACCCAATGAAACATAGGAGTATCACACTACATCACACTGGAAGAGTGACTTAAGAGAGTATTCATGAGCATTGATGCTACTAGCAACACAACTACACAGGATTTCGTACTGCAGAATGCATGCTGAGATCAGAATCAATCTCCCTATCCCATTTTACAGATAACAAAAACTGAGGAAGAGATCCAAGAATATTAATTCAACAAAGTAGTTGAATACAGTGAGGAAGCACAAGCCTGCAGAAAACCAAACCTTTAACTTCATTTGATCCTAATGATATAGGGGGGTGTGACTGAAAAACATGATAGATATTTAATGAAATACTGTAGTGTTTTGCTTGGTTTTTGCTTGTGTGTTTTTTTAGGTTGCGGTGATTTGATTTTGTTTTTATAAAGCTCCTTTTGTGTTAATGGAAGTTTTTTTTGTCTGAATTTCATGGTGACCACAGCATTTGGTCACCAGTCTTCAAACCCACAGGGATTCCCTGAAATGCTTTTATTGCATAGCATTCTTACAAGTGCAGCCAGACCTCTCTATCTGAATTTATTTGTGTAAGAACAAACTAAGCCCTTTGTACTCAGTGCAACCTGTACTGGATAAATACAAAATAATGCTGTGTGACAGAAAACACTGGACTACTGAAAAGTGGGCCAAGTCAAATGGCTTGTAATACCATCAAAGCCCTGCTCTTAGTGACCCCTGCTTACCTTCCCGACAACGTGGATTTAAACAGCAGCTGCCTGCGCACTGTCCCTTTGAGACATATCTGAGCACTGAGGAGTTACATTTCTTAGCCCAAGTGAAGTGTGTGATGGGTGAAAGAGTGCTGCAGTAATCTGTCTGGCAAGCAGGAGAATGCACAAACTGGGTTTGTAGCAAAAAAAGAAATTTGCCCTGTATGGCATGATGCTGTCAATCTGAACCAGAATGCCAAGAGGGGTGATTTAGCCTGGTGTGACTTGATATCAAAATGGGAATGACTCATATGACTCTCTCACTATGCACCTTCTATTTTTGTGCATGTTTATAAATAGCTGTATTAAAAAGTCGGAAGGCCCTATGAACTCTCTCCCAGGATGATGACTTGTAAGTGGGTAAGAGTCTGTTCCCAGCACACAAACAGCCAGGAGGTCACCAAAGCGTAGTGCTAAAAAGCTACAGGAAGCTAAGGACACATTGTGTGTTTCACTGATGCAATGTCCTAAGGTAGAGAGCACTGCCTTGGGAGAGGCCAAACCCCTATGCTCTGTCCTCTTCCACCTGGGGATGTGGATCTCCTGCTGCCTTTCACCAAGTTCTTACCATGTTCAGTCACATCCTCACACCATTTCTGAGCACCGCTGCAGCTCCATGGAGCTCACTGTGCTGGCAACCAACTGAAAATCTAATAAAATCCGGTCGTTTCATGCCAGCTCTTCAGTGTATCTTTTCATAGTAAAATGTCATCTGGCTGACAGCACGTGAATGCAACTGTGCCTGTGCAGCAGCATAGTGAGGAAGTTCTCCAGCGGGACTTCCCAACAGACACATTTTCTCTTACCTATCTTTGCCCAATAGCCTGGAGCTGTTATATGTTTATCAATGTTATTACTACCATTATTACCATCGGTCTTGGCACTTCGGCACTCTAGAGCAATGTGCTGCATATGTCAGCATGGTTTCAGCTGGCTCCTTTCTTCATCTTTGGCTCAGAGGATGCCTGAAACCTACTGTGACAACTGCAACAGGTATTCAATGTGCTAGTGAGACTGCAGGCCGTTGCTAAAAAAATCTTACTGCTGATATGTTACTATTCAATATGATTCTTGCAAGGTTACTTATTTGACCAGTCACAATTAGAATTTTAAAGCCAAGTTTCAAAATCAAAAGGGCCAGATTGGAAAATACTGCATAGAAGTTGACAGGCTCTGGGATGTAAAACACCTAAA
>NW_009930995.1:0-1967 GCF_000696875.1 Nestor notabilis
GGTGGCAGGGTGCTGGGGGGCAGTCTGCAGGGTGCATGGGGGGTAGGTTGCAGGGTGCGTGGGGGCGCAGTCTGCAGGGTGCATTGGGGGGTAGTTTGCAGGGTGCACTGTTGGGGGGAGCTTGCAGCCATGCTCCCCACACACACTGTATTTGGGGAGGGGACAGCTCCCTCCATAGCCGCCACCTTCACCCCACAACAGCACAGCACCCAGCAGATAGTGCCATGCTGGCCCCCCCAGTTGCAGCACTGGCCATGTATGCTCTAGCCCCAGCCCTTGAGAGGCACGGGCACAAACACGTCCTGGGGCAGGACAGCAGGATCCAGCCCTGCAGTTTTATTGACTCCAGTGTCCCTGGAGCACGTGGGTCCCATGGCATGGGCGTCTGAGGGGCTTCATTCATCCCAGGAGTTCCTGTCGGTGTCGATGGACACACAGTTGTACACAGCGTACCGCAGCATCTCCTCACAGGCCTTGGCCCTGGTGGGTTGGGACATGGGGTCATGGCCATGACAGGCAGCGGGAGCTTATGCTTCCCTCCCCACGTCACCTGGACATCCTCTAGGGCAGGACCTGGGGAGCCTGGAAGGGGACCCCAGTGCCAGCCCCAGGGAGGGGGAACATCCCTGTCCCTTGTCCCCAGCTCAACTCACGAGGAATAGCTGGGCAAGAAGAAGGTGCAGGAGCATGTGGAGGCCTGTGGCATCACATCCACCGCGTTCAAGCTTGGGAGAAAGGAGAGAGGGTCAGACCCTGGCACAGCACAGGGATCCCAGCCCGGGCAGGATGGACTCACTTTGCCCTTTCCGGGTAGACAGTGATCTGAACTGGAAGGCGGCTCCGGCCACTGACGAACTTGAGGAAGCGGCTGAGATCCTCTGAGGAGAAGGACAGGGCTCAGGGACAGGGACAGGACTGTCCCAGTCACTGCCATGGGAGAATCACCCCAGGAGCACAGGGCAAAGCCAAGGGATGCTCTGAGCATCCCAGGAAGGGCCAGGCAGGACAACCCCAGCTGAGTCCCAGGGAAGCACTCAGTGAGCATCCCCATGGCACAGGGCAGTGGATACCCCATCGCCATGCCTATCCTGCTGCACTTGAAGACTGGGGAAAGGCTTGGGGCTGCTCACCACTCGTGAAGTTGTTGAGTGCCTCCCAGAAGTTCTGGATACGGGTGTCATTGGGCGCAAAGTCCTCAAATGTGACTGTGACAAAGAACGTGCAACGGCTTCTTTAGACACTCCCAGCAAAGCAAATGAATGCGACATGTCCATCCTGCCCTTCTGTGGGAGCCCAGAGTAGAGGCAGGAGAGAAGGAGACCCTCTTGGTGAGCCCCTGAGAGCAGCCAGCACCCCTGAGCAGGGCTGGCACCCTCCACAAAGGAGGGTGAAGAAATAGGGGTCCCAGTTTGCAGGGTGGCCACTCATCTCTACCCATAGCAGCTGAGAACCAGAGTGGGGACCGGTGGGGTTTGCATCCCTACCCAGGGTCCCTCTGGCTTATCCTCACCCAGGCGCCCCACGATTAGGGGCTCAGCATGGGGCAGGATGAGTGCGCAGGACAAGCACGTACCGAACCTCCGCAGTTCAGACACAGTGATCTCAGGGTCCCCGCAGACCTTCTTCTCCATCAGCTGCCAGGTGAGCAGGTCCAGCACAGGCTGGGGCACCACACGGAGCAGCCCGGCACGCATGGCCGCGATCTTGGGGGGACACAGAAAGAGCCCCACGTCACTGAAATGGGTCTAGGCCAGGGCAGCCACTCAGGACACCAAGGTCAGGGACCACAGGACCCCAGAGCGGATCCCCAGGGCATCCTAAGCATGGGATGCATGGAGGAACCACCCAGCTGAGGCTGGTTTGGGGACACATTTTCACAGCCACCAACCCCACAGGTACCAGGATCAGGGTCCCCTTGGAGCCACACTGGCCCTGGGGCACAGCATTACCTGCTCCTTGCTCTCCTC
>NW_009930996.1:0-4373 GCF_000696875.1 Nestor notabilis
AGCACAGGGACTGCAGGGCTGCTGGGAGGCTGGCTGTAAGTAATCCTCATTATCCCTGCCATGCTTCCCTCCTCCTCCTGTTATGTACAGCCAGAGAATGAGGTAACCCCGTGCTGCATCCCCAGGCACCAGCCGCAGCGTCTGCTCCTTCCACCAGCCAGAGAATGGCAGGGCATTGCCAATGGCATGAACCCTGGGTCCTGCCGTCCCTTCATCCTTCCACGAAGCACTGGTGGTCACACCAGCCACGCTGAGCACAGGGTTCCCAAAGCACTGCAGGAGCACTTGTGCTCCTGTTCCAGCAGCCTGTGTCTCAGCAGCCCCTGGTTTGAAGCCACAGCTCTTCCCTGTCTCTGCACATGGTGCAGACATAGAATCCCAGCCTGGTTTGTGTTGAACAGACCTTAAAGTTCATCCAGTTCCAACCCCTGTCCTGGGCAGGGACACCTTCCACTAGAGCAGGTTGCTCCAAGCCCCTGTGTCCAACCTGGCTTTGAACACTGCCAGGGATGAGGCAGCCACAGCTTCCATTCTCTAACCCATCTATAAACCTGCTGGGTGACAATCCTCAGTGCTGTTGGTCTGTGAATAGTTTAAAATCCCACCTAGTGCACAGACCCCCACACGTTTACAGCTGTGAGTAGGACTTTCCTCTGCAATGCCACACTAAGAACTCGTAGCTAGCAGTAAGTTTTTGCCCTGCTAATTCCGTGTTTGAGCACAAAAGTGAGGAACCCACCAAACCAGATCCCTAATTAGCTGTGATATCAGAAACCCCAGCACCATCCTGCCTGCACCATCCTGCCTGCAGCCGGAGCAGGCAAGTCCTCAGTGTTCCACAGCCGCCTCCTGCTCTCATCAAACCACAGGACAACGGAACATTCACCACAGATATCCCAGTTTTAATATGATTTTACTTTGCATCTTTTCTCTGTAGAGCACAGGAAGGGCTTGGGGCAAAGGACAGAACAGCAGCAATAAATGGTGACTAAATGTTTTTACCTATACATAACTGTACAGTAGTTTGCATGTTCCTAGGACGCTCCATGTGGTAACTCAGAACTGCATAGAGTTACTTTCAAATGAGGCTAAACCTCATCTTTTGCTGAGCACTAACACCATGTGCAGCTTCCCTGGTGTGAAGTCAGACATCCAGAGCCATGACGCAGGACAGGGGCTCTCCTTGCGGAGCAGGGGCTCCATGTAAGGCTGCTGAGGAACTCTGCCAGGAAGCAGCAGAATATGAGTCAGCAGTGGATGTGACAGCCAATTCAGCAAAAGCAATCCCACTGTGGAACAGGAGAACAAGCCTAGGGCAGGAAGCATTTCTTCACAGCACATCTCTGGGTAGCACTTTGCTGCCTACATCATCAGAGCACTCCTGGGCTGTACAGACCCCACTGCAGCAGACTGTGGCTCTGAGCACCAGCAGCAGCTCATGATGTTCCACCAGACGAGTGCCCCTGCACACAGAGATGGTTGTGATAAGTGAGGTTTGTTCATCAAAAGGTTTAAGGGGTAGTGTTGCTTGTTATACTTTAAGAAACTCTTTATAACTGTTGTTTTGTGAAACATCTTTTTCTTTGTGAAGGGAAAGGGAAAGTCAATTGTACTATTATGAAAAATATGTTTTGTTAAAGTCGGATAAACGCTTTTAGAGAAAGAAAAGGAAGGGGGGCTGGGTGGTTCGACTCGGTATCTTGTTGCAGAACGTTGTAAAGCTTATAACCATATAAGGAATGGAGGTTGAGGAAGTGATTACCCTAATGAGAGAAACTTCTTGAAACTTCTCGAAGCTTCTCGAAACTTCTCGATGATGAAACCCCAGCAACATAAAAGGAACCAATGGCAAGGAGCCACGTTAATATCTGGGCAAAAGAGATAACGGGATAGGCTGAAGCCAAAATATCTGGGCAAAAGAGATAACGGGATAGGCTGAAGCCAAAATATCTGGGCAAAAGGGAGAACAGGATTGGCTGAAGCCAAAATCGAGAGGTATAAGGGACAGCCTCGCAGGGACCCGGTGTGCGTCTTGCGTGGAGCGGGGATTCCCCAGCGCAGTTTTTTTTATCTGCTACCGCTTGCTCAATTCAGTAAAATTTACGTTTTGAAACGAGAGTGGCTCACTCGTTCATGACATGGTGATTCAAAAGGAGCCCCTGGCCCTGCATGTGCTGGCAGAGACTCAGAGCTGGATGTAGCAGAAATCTTAATGTGAAAAGACAGGAAATCTTCCAAGTGTTGACAGTGATGAAGTCGCCAGTAACTGCACAGATGCTGCCTCAGCACTGCCCTGCTCATCCTGGCGCCGAGGGCTTGGTGTTCTGCAGAGATGCCACGGGAGCAGCCCGAGACACTCGTGTTAAACCACTGCATTCTGCAGTTCCCCACCACTTGGGGCCAAGTGCAAAGCTCGGCCCTCGACCGACTTCTCTGCAACTTCCCTGAGATTCACTGTGTCTGAGAAGAAGATTTGGGAGAAGTATTTTCAGAGCATCACACAGCTCTGCAAGTTCTTTGTTCACAGGGGTGTCCTAGAGGGGAACATCGCTACATGTAAGTGGCACCTGATACGATTTAGCCTCCCTCACATAAGAGATATTCAATATATGTTTACTTTTGAAGGCTGAAACAGCTGCTTTCCTTTTTCTCTCCACTCCTATTTGCTCACCTGCTGCTGCCTTTGCAGTCAAACAGCTTTTCTAGTCACCTGCATGCACAGCAATGGCTTCCTGCTGCGCTGGTTGACAACTTCCTTTCTTCCCTGCATCACTGGAAGCTCGCTGGACACGTGCTGAGGAAACCTGTTCAGGTTTCCCAATGGTCAGGAGCTCTGGGCAGGGTGAAAGGGGGAGCAGGACTGGTTTCTGTGCCAGCAGCACACACCAGGCTCCAGCTGGCTGGAGGCCAGGGTGGGAAGGGTGAGAGGCTGTGGGAAGGTACCTGTTTGTTTGGAGTCAGCTTTCAGGCTCAGTGCAGGCAGGAGCAGGAGCCGGCACGGCCAGATCTCCATGCGGGAGCAGCGGCTTTGTGATCAGGTCATTGGATTTTCTCTCCTCTCTGCTGCCTTTGCAGCCTGTGGTCCCAGGATACTTGTGCTTTATTGTCCAGCAGCTCCTGCTTTGTGGTTATGGTAAATGAGCTACACAAGAAAATCATCTGTTGAGGTTTTAATTGCCTGCCTAGAGGTTATGCAGGCAGCTGCAGAGAAATACCTGAACTAGCGTGAGCTGCCTTTAACTCTTAATCCTTTTAACTCTTAATCTTTTGTCTCTTAAAGTGTTCGGCTTCATGTGCTTTTTCTTAGGTGAAATTCTTGATACAGCAACAGCAGGAAACGTTGGATTAAAGGAATTTACAATTAGCTGGAACCATTTCCATAGCCAGGGGGCAGCTGCCTTGGCCAAAGCCTTGGGGGTAGGAGTTGTTTTCACTCCGGTTTTTAAGTGATGAGAGCTCACATGAAGCTTTCTCTGTTCAAAGGAGTGTGAATTCCATGTTTGCTGTTTGCCTTGTGCCCTTTCCTGTCCAGCTGCCACCTGGGATCATGGAAACCCTGGAACTAAGTAAAATCATCCATTGTCTGTGGACATATTGCATATGTTTTGATTTCTCTTTTTCTAGTTCTTTTCCTTTTTAGAGTCAAAATTACTATAAGGAATAGTTTGTATTGTTTCATTTCACTCCTGGTTCATAAATCAATACAGAAATTGTTGTAGTCTCAGTACAGTTTTTACTAAAAGAGAAAAATCTCTCATTAAAATAAGAAACAGTTTTTCCAGCCTCTGAGGCTGAAAGGGGCCAGTGTACTGATTTGCTTTTCCCTCTCGTGCAATGCAGATCACACATGCCATCCAGGGACCAGCGGAGCAAGGCTCCCGCTGCTTTTCAGGCAGTAGAGGGACGGTGGGGTGTTTCTCCGAGGTTGATTCAAGTGACAGGAGCTTGTCAGTGGTGTGTTCATGTCACACTGTGGGCAAACCTGTTCCTCAAAGTGCTGGGTGTTCCCCGCAATAGCTTTGGCAGCAGTGGAGCAGATCATCAACCCGTGGAGCTGCGGCTGCCCCATCTCTGGCAGTGTTCAAGGCCAGGTTGGACACAGGGGCTTGGAGCAACCTGCTCTAGTGGAAGGTGTCCCTGCCCGTGGCAGGGGTTGGAGCTGGAGGAGCTTTAAGGTCCCTCCAACCCAAACCAGGCTGGGGTCCTGGGTGATACAACGTTTTTGCTACTGGGAACGACAGAACTGCCGTGCCCGGGTTGGGTGTTCCACTGGGTCTGGTGAGGGACCACAGTGCTGTGTGACCACAGTGCTGTATGAGCACAGGGTTGGCCCCGCCGCCCTGTCCCGGGTGTCCTCACGCGGAGCCAGGCCC
>NW_009930997.1:0-51892 GCF_000696875.1 Nestor notabilis
TATTATTATTATTATTCAGCATTTTGGTATGCTTTGGGCCCTTGTCTGTGACATCTTCTTGTAGTATGGAGCAGAGGATTGTCTTTTTATTCCCCAACCCCCCCATATTGCCAAAGAAAACACGTAACATGTAGCATCATACAGCATTTATCAGCCATTACAGCTAACTAAAGAAAAGCTTCTTGCATACCCCTTACAAAGATGTCAAGTTCCCCTGTCGTAAATTGTAAAGGGAATAATTTTAGGAACCAGTGACCCACCCTGATGAACCCCTCCTGTTTGTGCAGATTACTTTAGGCAGCGTTACTTTGGGCATGACGTGGAAAGGCAAGCCACCTTCATGGTGATCAGATCCTTGGACAGTTACTGATTTCTGCCTTGAATTTTATCTGTCAGCCCACAGAGTATTAAATGCTTGTGTCATATGTAGTTGTGAAATGGTAGTGTTACAAGGTCAACTGACAAATAATATTCCAAAATGAAGCCTCCAAATTGCCTACTTTGCTAACCTCCGACAGTGTGTAATCTTGTACACGAATGAAAAAATAAGTTTATCAGTGACCAGAAAGGGCAGAAGCAAGCACAGGGTCAAGAAAGCTGGAAGTAAACATTCCCAGTTAAGTACACTTCCATAAGCACAGGAAAATCCAGCAGTACTTTGAACTTATCTTGTGATACCTCAACTATACGATCTTCATTACTATCATTACTACAGGTTCCAAGATACCGGCTGGGCTTAAACCATGATAACAAGTTAGTAGATGTAATATTACTACTACAGTACAACACCATTACTACTGATACAACTGCTGCTGCTAATAGTAGCAGTACAATTGCCAAGCAGTACTACTTAGTAGTATCACCACATACTTCTTGTTAGTTAGAAGTGATGCTTTTCTTTTAGATCCAATTACTTATCACTCTTTGCAATATTTTTAATTCTTTTGGACCTGGCCAAAAGAGTAGGGGAGAAGGCATTTTGAGCTGAAGCAAGAATCTCTCCAAGGAGGCATTTGGTATTTCCCACTTTTAAGGGGACATGTGGACTCCAGGGAGATACCTTTCCATCTGCAGCAGTGGCTTAGTTGCAGATAATCTCTAAGAGGAAGAAAAGTTTGTGTTCGTGGTCTAAGCAAGGGTCTGGAATATTGTAGCAACTTAATTTAGTTTGGAAAAAGATACTTGTGTGAATTGGAAGATGAATATAAGTAACAGGAATAAATGCATAACTAGGTGACAAAGCCTGTGTCTCATCGAGGCACGCCAAAGCTGATGCGGAACATATTTGAGATGATGCACACCTCAGCACCATGCCATTAAAGCAATGGAAGAGTTTATGAGCTTTGTATTGCTTGAGCCTGGTACTAAGTCACTGGTGAAGTTAATACTTGTGGTTTGGGAAAATTGCTGTCATGGCTGATTTCCAGTCACATGAATTCTAATATTCTAAGCAACTTGATTTTAATTTAGACAGCTCCAAGTGTTGAGAAGTTCTGTACTGTGCCCACACCCACCTGAGCCAGTATGTCCCTGACACTGCCAACCAGGAATGATGAACATGAGGGACAGCAAGCAGAGCTGGTGGCTGTCAGCAAGGCAGGCCAGCAGTGGAGTGCTGCGCCCCAAGCTTCCCTACCATGACTGTCAGAGAGTGCTCAAGCAGTCCGGCTGGTGTGAATCCCTGCTTAGTGTGGAGACACCAGTCACTTTTGGTGTGTGGAGATGTCGAGCATGAACCAAGGAAGCAGGAAGGGCAGATGCCCTGCACACACTTAATGCTGAAAAGAAAGGCTATCTCCTATCTCAAATGCCAGTTCCCATGCTCTCCTCCCATGGATGCTTCTCTGAATTGCACTGCTGATTCCTGTAAGTACAACTTACCTGCTACAGGAAGCATGGATCCAACATAGTAATGAGAACATATTTTTGATCCTTCACAAAACTTCACTATTTGCTCACAAAAATAAGAAGGAAATCTGTCCTGGGTTCAGCTACAGCAGTCATTTTTTCTCCTTCTTAGTAGCTGGTGCAGTGCTGTGTTTTTGACTTTCAGTCTGGGAACAGTGCTGATAACACCGATGTTTTTAGTTGTTGCTCAGTAATGTTTACTCTGACCAAGGACTTTCTCAGTCTCATGCTTTGCCAGAGAGGAGGGGAAGCCAGGAGGAAGCAGAGACAGGACACCTGGCCCAAACTGGCCAAAGGGGTATTCCATACCACAGCATGTCATGCCCAGCATACAAACTGGGGGGAATTAATTACCCAGAAGGCCCAGATCGCTGCTCAGGTCGGGCTGGGTATCGGTCGGCGGGTGGTGAGCGGTTGTGTCCTCTCCCCTTGTTATTTCCCTTATCATTATTATTGGTAGCAGCAGTGGTTTGTATTATATCTTAGTTACTGGACTGCTCTTATCTCAACCTGTGGGAGTTACATTCTTTTGATTCTCCTTCCCATCCCTCCGGGAGTAAGGGGAGGAAGAAGTGGGGGAGTGAGCGAGTGGCTGTGTTGTTCTGAGTTACTGGCTGGGCTTAAACCACGACAAAATCAAAGGCAGAAACCTATAGTCATGACAAATAATTTTGCTGCTGGTTTTGTTTCACATTTTCTGTTCACTTTTTATTCCTAATTTGTCTAATCCTTAACTCTACAAATTGCACACTTATAGAGCAGATTCCTTACTAGTGTCAGCAAGGTCACTATTTCAACAGGGTCTTATGGTGAGAAGGGATGTTTACCATCATGTGATCTGTCACCCATGATCAGATTATTTCAGAAAACTAGCTATACAGTTTCTGCTTGAAGGATATAGTATATAACTTGCTGTCTGATGTAACTTTCTAGAGTGGTGCCTATCCAATAGCTGATTCCTTAAGGATGTTTGGTAACTTGGATTATATGTCTAACTTTATATGATGCACATGATATTAAACCATGTTTATAGAATCATAGAATAGTTAGGGTTGGAAAGGACCTTAAGATCATCTAGTTCCAACCCATTTGCTTCTTTGACTGTGGGATTCTATACAGCTGTGATGTATCTTCATGCCAATGACAAGACTACATGTTTTAGCTGCAGATACTAGAGGTGTAGTAACTCTAGCTACTTGTTTTGAGTTTTTTGTTGGGTTATTCCCCCCCCCCCTTACTTTTCTGCTTTTTATTTACCTAAGAAACATATGATGGTTTTTCTTCCTTTTCAGAACTCTTTTATCATTAAGTATGTGAGCAATCTTTTCTTCCAAACAGGGAAAACATGCTCCAGCTATTTCTTTATACCCTTATAACCCTTATCTTTAAGTTATGCTTCTCTGTATTGACCTACTGTTTTTGCAAGTTATTTTTCTGAGCATGTCTGTACTGGCTGTTACAGGGTCAAGGCCTTGAAAGCAAGCCAGACTGATCTGGGGGCCTCTTTCCTTTGTATCAGTGGATGTTTGCCAGAATATCAAGTCCTGCAGCAGCACTGACTGTGCTGAACTCTCACAGAACAACATCTCTACCACTGTACGTGGACTACTGCAGTTCTGATTTGAAGGCACAAGGGAACCATACATTTGTATATATAGGATATAAGCAATAACCAGGGTGTAGAAGTCTCCCCATGTGCACCTTAAGTATGCCATGAGGCAGGAGGCCAAAGGTTAGTTTCCCAAGGGATGTCTTTGACCTCCTCTGGATCTCAGCGTACTTGCTGTGCATGTTGTCAAACAGGTTCAAGACAAACTGTTGGGATCATTTTTTTTTACTCCACCCGAACTAAAGAGATCTTAGTTATGCTTACAGCATTGAGCGAGTTATTTCCAGTCATGGAGCTAGAAAAGCTAGCAAAATATACCTAATTTATGCCTAAACTGCTGCCAGGATTCACTGCTGAGATTCTCTTTCTTCACCCAGCTTGTGAAGGCTGCCACCTTCATACATGATTCACTCAGCTGTATCCTGTAGTCCCTGAGCCCATACCTCTCACTGTGGTTAATCTCCATGGAAAAAGTTGCTTTTCTGGCATCAGTCAGTAGTGACACACACTCAGAGGAAACACATGCTTCAGGGAAGCAAGATCCCAAATATCTTAATGGGATATTGGAAAAATTGTTGCAGTTGACACAGCACCTGTTCTCCACAGCAGCTTGGCCAAGGTGAGAAACTCTCTTGGTTGTCCTTTGGCTGTGCTTGTATAAGAAGCAAATGCCCATGCTGCCTTTTGACGTGCACCTTAGGCAATGCAGATACAGCTCTTTTCAGAAGCTCTGGGACAACATTCTGTTGAAAATTAGGTTTTTGCAATGTCTTTGTGATTTTGACTTAATCTTAAATGAATGAAAGCAGAACTCGATTCTCATCCTTAGTGATCATATTCACTGCTGCAATAGAGACTCGCTAGGCAAATACAGATAAAAGGTTTTGTTTTATCTGGGGTAGTTCTGGTTGTGACCCTGGGGAGGGATGTGGCTACTAAAAAGTTATTGGCAAACCATCAGAGCTGGTACTGTCAACTTCAGTGTATCAGCGATTCTCATTTCTCATCTCCACACGAAGCAGACTTAGGTTGCATTTATATAGCAGGCTACTTTTAAGTCTGTGTCCTGATTTAATATCAATCTAATATAGATTGGTTAGAGATAGTCAGCATAGATTTACAAAAGGGAGGTCATGCTTAACAATCTTGATTCATTTCTCTGAGGAAGCGACAATGAGAGTGGACAGGGGTGAAGAAGGAGACATAATTTACTTGGACTTGAAAAGGCTCTCAATAGAGTGCCACATAACAGATTAATTTATAAGGTTACCAAGTATGGGACTGATGGTAAAATACTTGATTGGATGTAAAATTGGCTGGGTAACAAGGGCCAGGGAGTGGCAGTAATGGCTATAGAACACGCTGGGGAAGTGCTATGCACCCATGGGTGTGTGTTTGAAGACATTGTTAAGCAGAAAAGGATGGGCAAAGCCAAAACCAAAGGTGGTATTAAAAAGAGGAAAAATGATGTCATACAGAAATCATGAAGGGTGTGGCCTCATGGGGAGCAAATGATCCCGTCCACATGCAATTGGAAAATTGAGGTAATGTTCTCTGAAGAAAATGATCCAGGAACTGCAGAGGCCCAGGCCAGGCCCATCAGCTGCCAGTACGCTTGCAGCAGAAGTGCAAGCATACTGAGCAGAAAGAACTTTTCCTTTTAAGTGGGAAAGAGGGCAAAAATCAGAGCCTATTCAAAATGCCAGTGAGCAATAAGTGAGGGGCATGTTCTCAGAAACTGATCTTTCCCTGCAAAGTCTAAGGTCCATGTGTCCTTGCTATGGGGATAAATCACAGCATTTAGGGTGTGTTTTCAGCTCAGAGTAAATCTTTGGAGAATTTTGAGGGATTTCCATTTGCTACAATCTAAGGAGACTGCACTTCCTGAGCTGAACTCGGCTTTTGTCACTACCCTGCAAGACATTATCTTACACGCTGTAGTAACGCAGAGAACTGGCTAGAAGAAAGAAATGAATTTTTGTCTGAGGTGCAGGAGAGACTGCAAAGGATGCTAAGAGGCCTGAGAGGTTCACAGTACTGAACAGAAACTGCAAACTGGTTTCAGTGAATACTCACCTCATTACAGTGTGCTGAACTTTCCCATCTTTTGGATGTTCTGGTGTCCTCAACATAAGAAGGATGTGGAGCTGTTGGACCAAGTCCAGAGGAGGGCCACAGTGATGATAAGAGGGCTGGAGCACCTCCCATATGAAGACAGGCTGAGAAAGTTGGGGCTGTTCAGCCTGGAGAAGAGAAGCTGCGTGGAGACCTCATAGCAGCCTTCCAGTATCTGAAGGGGGCCTACAAGGATGCCAGAGAGGGACTCTTCATTAGGGACTGTAGTGACACGACAAGGTTTCAGATCTAAACAGGGGAAGTTCAGGTTGGATATAATGAAGAAGTTCTTTACTGTGAGAGTGGTGAGGTGCTGGAACAGATTGTCCAAAGAAGTTGTGAATGCCCCATCCCTGGCAGTGTTCAAAGCCAAGTTGAACAGAGCCTTGGGCAGCATGATCTAGTATGAGGTTGAAACTAGATGACCTTAAGGTCCTTTCCAATCCTAACTATTCTATGATTCTATGATACTTGAAGAGAGTCTGGGAAAGCTGTACTGGTGGCATTGGTGCTGCCATCAGGTAGCACTGCTGGTAGTTCAAGAAAATACAAACTTTGGTGTCCACCAGAGTTTCCACCTCAGAGGCCTTTGATTTCATATTAGAGACCCACGTAGCTAAGTCCACTCCCAGAGATCATGCGTGAGAAGGCAGAGTCCTCCCAGTCTTATCTGTGCCTCTGCCTCACTCCCCACCCGTTCCAAAGGCAGGAATCTCTGGAAGGATCAGACCATGCAGTTTGGTAAGACTGGGAAAGACCTTTTTAATTAAACAAAAGAGAGCTGCTCTCTTACTGTGTGAGTGGTGTGGCACAGTATTAGAAAGGAAACTCGACGCATTGTACCAATTAGCCTGGCACCGTTTGTCTGCAGTTCGTGCTATAGGCTCTGCTTTGTTATTCACTTATAAGTATTGGCTCAAAACTTTGGTCCTATTCCTGAAGCCATTAAAGTCATTAGTCAAGCTCTTGTTGATGTGAGCAGGACCAAGACTTGACCCTTTGTGGCTATTCAGAGGACACAGATAAACTTTTAGATCAATCAAGGGTGTAGACTCATTCTGCAGGGGTCATATGGTTAATACATCCTGTTCCTGTCATTTCCGCTATAAATCTGTGAATGCTTTTAAAGCAAGAGGAAAACCTGATTCCCTTCCTTTTGTAAGAAAATATTACATTCCTTTTTATTACAAACAAGACAGGGGTCCTTTTACTCAGGAAAACTTGTAATGGAAAAAGTAATCTCAATACTTTCCATGTCTCTAGAGTCAGTGAAAGGTAATTTGAGATAAAGTACTCAGCAATAAAGTCTCCATCTGCAAACCAATGCAAACCTTCTCCCACTGACTTCCCATAAACCTTTATTGGATCCTGATGATTTTTTTGCGTGGGCTTTAAGTCAGTACTCATTGTACTGCAGGTGTCTGTTAAAAGATCCCTTATTTTCTGCATTACATCTAGTCTACACAACTCCTACAAGATGGGAAATATTTTAAAGTTCCTACAAATGTGATAAAACTCAGAGTTATTTTAATTTGCATGGCTTTGGACCTGAGTCACTAAGTTCTCCTTCTAGAATGGAATACTTCTAGAAATGTGGGTATTTATATGAAATAATTCTGAAGTACTCTGGGCTTTTTTTTTTTTGCTGAAAGACCCACCTCATGATAATTACGAAAATAAAAGCTGTTCTTCCACTATCTCTTGCTGAATTAAGGATTCTGAACAAAACCCATCCTGATTTGGGTCAATTAAAAGCAGAACTCTTTATCCTTGGCTTATCTTGACTCTGATTCTTTCAGAAATATCCTGCTTGGTTTGGTCAAATAAAAGTGTGAATGTGATTTGATATGTTTTATGAAAACAGCTTCCAGTACTCATGCTTTCTGAAGAAAAGATGAAGGAATAGGTGGAAGAGGGGAAGAAAGGACCTTTATTAGGCGTATAGGTACTACCCTGCCCAGTCTGAAAGCCCAATGGATCTGTATGTCTGTATGCATGCATAAGCATGTTTTATAAATGCTTTGATCTTACCTGAGTATCCGTGGCTCTCTCTGGTGACATCCCATTTGTTCACATTTCTGTAGGCTCCTCAGTAAACTCGCTGGATAGGTGACAGTTCGTTAAATTAGTTGACAATGCACATCGAACCTTTCCACCACCCTTTCCACCCTCCTCCCCCAGCCCTAAAATGAAAAATTTACAATGGCAAGAAGGAAATATACTATGCAAATACCTCTGAAAGCACAGACACATTTTAAACTAAGGCAGTTCCTAGAATCATAACAATAAACGTGCTGTCTGGGGCATCACAGTTACTACCATGACAATACCACCTTGCAATATCACCAGTGCAAGCTGCCAGAGCTGGTTATCTAAGTAGTCCCAAAACATTTTTATCACTGTAACTTTTCTGAGTCACGATGCTTCAAAAGAACCATTTTCCCCTTGCAACTCTTCAGGTGGCTTTTAGATACCTGCATACATCACATCATTGCAAAACAAGTGGTCCTGGAACAAACTTTCCAGAGATGGCAGTTACCGAGACCAGTTGTTTTAGGAAATGTTCTTTGATGAAATGACTTGACAAAGTTTGCCCAACTTTTACATGGCAGTTTTCCCTCAAATATTATAAAAATAGGAACTAGGTGAACACCAAAGAACCCTTTTCAAAGGGTTCAACCTTTTCAAGCAGTTGTTTTGTTTCTTAAAGTTGTTACAAATAATATTTTACTACATCCATTCCCCAGAGCTAAACCAGTGCAACAGTACAGCTATAAAAAACCCCCATGAAACTCAGCCTTTCCATCATTTTCTTTAACACACAAACTTCCTTCTTCAACTGGGAGTCTTAGAGCAATCTGTGCATTTTGACCATTACCTCTGTGCTCTGATGCCATTGCACAGGTAGTATGGCTGAGATTTAAAAAGCCTTTATAACAACTCAGAAATGCTCCCCCTTCAAGCTCCTTCTTAGAATTAGTGGCTTTGGTTAATATTGGTTAACACTTATTTGGAACAGGCATGTTATTCTTCCATTATGCTTTATTCTGGTCATTCTTCCAATATCCATTTGAATTCTGTTTTCCTCTCAGTTGGCATCGTGCCCTTAGCTACCTCATAAACAAGATGTATTGCCAACTGGAACATGCGAGCAGAGCTGAAAGCAGCACCGCTAACCTCTGCTCCTTTCTACCCCCTGCAAGTTGGAGACGTATCAAACTCAATGCTTGGAGCCTGGGAAGTGGGAATCCTGAACTGCTTGGAAACTCAAGAGAGCCAGACTTCAGGCTATTAAGCTATTGGGCTGGCTCACTGAGCTACAACTGAGCATACATTTTTTATGATTTTTTTTTGTTATCAGCCCAGCAAGCCAGATTCACATGCCTTCACTTCAGCTGAGTGCATCTTTTGCTGTAAAAAGTGCTGAAAACTGTGCAACTGATTAGACAGTTTTAATCAGCATTAATAAGGTAAACAAAATCTGACCCAGAACTGACTAGCCGAGAAGTTTTAACTTCGAAGTCGACATAGAGGGGAAAAGATTTTGGCACTCAAAGTTGCTTATGGATCTTGGCTATAGGCAGCCCTGTCTTGATTTTATATGCCCCAGATGTGTGTTCTTAGAGATTGCATACACAGCAGTAGCAAAATAAAGTATGAAATCTGGAAATCACCGTTGCAGGTGGGGGAGGCACTGTACAGAACCAAGGAGAAACACAGAGACCGTTGAGTGGTGGGTGAGAAGGCTCCTGCTCCCCTCCCATGCCAGGACCCAGCCCCGCAGAGTCAGCACATGGTGGTGGGGGTGGCACCTCCTGCAGCATGGCTTCTCCCTGCGTTTCACAGCACAGACCAAGCACACGTGCTCTGGGGCTTTGCTCAGAACTTACGCAGGCGTAATCACTGATGGCTGTTCCCTGTTAGGGTCAACCACTGTGTGTGGATGTTTGCGTGATCAAAACTGTATTTGACTTTTTTTTTCTCTTCAGTTGTGAGGTCAAGGCTTTTCACCTCTTCCTTCTTACATTGGTAAACGTTTCTGTCCTCAGTTTGTAAGTCTAACCGCACAACACCAACAACTTGCATGTTGCCAGTCTGGGGAAAGAAAGTACACATTCAAAAGAATCAGCAGCTTAGGTAGGATATAATGTGACTGAAGAGTTTTGCTATAACATTGTAGAGTACAAAAATGAAAATATAAAGTGCATTTTAAATGATTAATGTACCAAAGCTGACCTCTTCCAGTGTGCATTAATCAAGAAAAAATGCACACTTTCCATAGTGGTTAATGTTGCAGGTCCATTATTCAGCTTTGATAATGTGCATAAAAATGCTCAATATGACAATGAGTTGGGGTAGCTGAAAATTTAGGATGGTGGCAAGTTTGTCGTAGTATTTGGATTAGCATTCTTAACCTACATCTTCAGAGCTTCTTTTCTTCATTTTGCAAGCGTTAATAAAATCTAGCTTTATCCTCTTTGATTTTTGGTTATTTTTTCTTGTTTGGTTTTTTTTTTTCCATTTTTTGTCTTTTTTTTTTTTTTTTTTTTTTTTTACCAAAACGATTCAAAAATACCTGCTCAAACAAATACTACCAGCACTCATTAGTCAGGATGGTTATATGTAAAAGAAATGATGCCAGATAGTAACAAATCCAAGAGAAGTTTATTATGAAAATGGCACCTGCGGGATGAAAAAAAATTAAGTTACATAAAGACAACCATGTATGACATGTATGAGAATCTACAAAAGTATAAAAAGAACCCTGTTGTAAATGAAGTATGTACATTTCTGATTTGCAGCATTATCAATGATCAATGAAAAAAATGTTTCAAATAAGCCAGGCACTCAAGAAGTTAGATTCGGTTAGCTTAACACAAAATAAATGTACCATAGCTGTCACTTTTTAACATTTTAATTTTTTTTTATATTGTAGAGTTGGTAACACTGCTAAGATTTATACGAACAGAATCCCTTTCCCCGTTATTCAGCTACTTGGCACCAGTCTCCTCATAAAAGATTTCATATATTTGTACAAGAAATAGTTAAAAACACAGACACAGTCTTCACAGGTAATGAAATTTTTTTTTCATTTTGTAATTTTAAACACTATGGATTTAGACAGCAGCTGTGATTATCTGTTAGTTTAAATCACCAGAAATCATTTTGACACAACACAGAAACATTTATAAAAAAACCCAAAACAACAACAGCTGTCTAGCTGTTCTTTGTAGCTGATAGGTGCACTCCTTTGATTGTTCCATAGCTAGAGTAGAGCTTCCAAAATTAAACTTTGAATTTCCCAATCAACTTTCTCACCTTTTTTAGACCTACTTAAATCCTTCCAATGGAACCTTTAAGAGCTCATTAGTTAAATTTGTGGCGTCCAATTCCTTTTTCACTATTACTCCACTGTGGCTTGGACCTGCTTCTCAAATTCAAAGCTACCGCAGGAATTAACTCAACACAGTGAGTGATCAAAAATTCAAAGGACAGCTGAGTTAATAGATTAGCATTGCACACACAAGCAAATATATATGACAATTCTAAGCTCAGTTTCCTTTTTAAACAATGCTGGTTGACCTTTGAAAGCATTTCCTATCTCACTGGTAATTGCTCTACGTATTACTCTGCCAGCCCACCTGGGAGAAAACCAAAGAAATGCACCCTCTGCTTACTTACAGTTCGAGCACAAGGGACTCTGGGAATGTTAACAACTGAGGCTATATGGCATCAATTTGCTTAATATATCTGAGCATTACTCTGTAGTGCATTGTGGGGTACACTGGAAGAGTAAGTCATACCCAGAATTCCTCTGTGGGAAAAATGGCTCCATTAACCTTGAGCTAGTTAAGAGTCTTTTATCTCTGAGAGTGAAGAAGAGAGAACGAGAGAGCGAGAGAAAGAGATAGGGGAGAAGTGTGGAGGGTGGGGGAGAGAGGAAGGGGGAGAGAGAGGTTTGAGAATACACAACAGCAAAGCAACAGCAGAAATGAAAAGGTATACAGACAGTGGAAGCAGCATAAGGTGACATTACAGAGGAAGGCCACCACACAAAAACCACTAACCCCCAAGAATCACTGGTTCACTAGGACTGCAGGAATGGGACTTTACCACTCCAGACTAGAGATAAAGCACAGAGAAGACAAAGGACAAAACAACTACATTAGCTTAGTATATACTGCATATAGTAACACACATTGAAACTGCAATGGGACTGACAGCCAAGGACACTTACACATTGTACACATTACAGTTCTCACATCTGTTATTAGATGCCTTAACAAACAGCTGCCAAAGATGGAGTGGAAGAAGAATTTATATTTGACAGTCATTTGGAGTGTTTGACACTACACTGTGATTTCTGGCAACAAAGACAAAATAGGAGATTTCTTTCCTTTTACTTAATGTGCAGTTTTCAGTTGTAGTTATCTATTTCAAGCTTATTAACCCATTCTTTAGTTTTAAAACATATTGGTTTCAATACTAGAAATAAGGAAAAAACAACAAAAAAATACCCAAATCAAAGAACAAAAATAAATTTACAACCTTCCCTCTATAATATTAAATGAAAACCAAAACAAAACATGTTAAATAGTTCTTCTGGTTGGTTTGTTCTTTTTTTTTTTTTTCTTTTTACTCTGAAGTGTTATTTGATGTTGTAAAATTAGCCTCAGTCACACTGAGAAAAAAATAAAGCAAAATAATATGCACCTAAGAAACTGCTCCTCGCGTCAATTAAATTGAGTTTTTTGTTTTTAAGCACTTTTTGAAAAAGGCTTCCTGACCCATTTAAATTTGATGTGAGGCTATGTTTGTTAGTTTGGAGGTAAAAAATTTTAAGTCCTGCAGCAAATGTTAATGAGGGCTTTTGTCTTAACTAACCAAGGAGACTGCAGCACCCGACTATAAACCAGTACGGAACACATTCTTTCCAAAAAACCCAGCCCACAAGCTGCATATTGTATGAAGACATTACAGATTAATAAATGATAGCACCATGGTTTTAGAAATTAAGTTAAAGTTTCAGTAATTAACATTTAGTCCACCTTTTTAACATTCTAGTCACAGGCCAGAAATTAACTTTTTAAGAACCCAAATTATTTTATGTGCAAGTAAGAAAATCTTAACCATAAAAAGAGAATTAAACTCTGCATAAAATTCTAAAATACTATCCCCTATTTAAAAGGAATTAGGAACAAAAACCCCCTTTCATTTGACTTAGTCAAACAGGGCACATTGTTTATGCTTGTCTCTTTTAATCTTGATCATATCAAGATCATTTTGAAGTAAAACCAATGGTTGTCACTTTAAAATCTCTTTACCACAACACTGAGTATTCTATGGCAGAGGCATACACATATTAAAGGCATCTTAATAAAGATGCAAAGGAAAAACACACATCTTAGAAGAAGACAAAATGGCAGGCAACTGGTACTTTGACTCTCTGAAGGCAAAAATAAAAAAATATCTTTACATTAAAGAATAAGTCAAGTTAAAGAGAAAGGGAATGAAATGGGGACCATCATATTGAGAGAATAAGCTGACCTGCTCAAATTCAAAGTGCTAGAATTAAAGGTCTAAATTAAAACATAGTCTATGCCTCAGAGTATAACACTGAACACAGTATGTGGTCATATTTCAATCCTCCTTCCGTTCCAGAGTCTGTGTAGTGTGAATGCCGTTGCTGTACACAGGAAATGGAAGAGTGGAAAAAAGTCCTTCGGCAGTTGTGAACACATTCCCTGCAGGCATTTGGGTCAGACTGGCCCCGCTCACAGCACTTCCAAACGGTCCCGACATATTGAGTCGGTGAACGTGGTGGTAGAGCATTTCCATCGGTGTTTTAGGATCCAGCCCAAAGCTGGGGCTGTTAACATCAACAAAGTTAACAGCATGGGTGTTGGGGAGGAGGTTGCCCTGCATGGCTAAAGTAACTTCAGCTGGAGCATACCTAATAGTGCCAGTGGTGTAGACCCTCTGAGCAGCAGTGCTGGTTGCGGCTAGGGTTCCTGTTACCCTGTGAACCAGAGGAAGCACCACATTGCCTGCTTGTAACCTCTGAAGGGCTTCCAGATCCCCAGTGTACAACAAAGAGTTGGAAGCTGTGGGACCTCCTGGATGTTTGTCCCGTGGAGATGCTGAAAGTGGGGGTGACAAAGGGTCAGAGGACACAGGAGCCAATGCCGAGTTGGATGAGGTGCTGAACTGAGTTTTACGGCTGGCAGTATTTTCAGTCCCTGGTGGGGTGAGAACGGAGTCTGGAATGGAGACATGTAAACTACTGCTGGCTTGGGGGGAAGGGAAGTGCTCGGAGCTGGGGGGCTTGGTCATACTGTAGGGTGATTCATTCCTTGAGATTTCCCTGTTGGGTGGATAATTCCAAATACTGCTATCGTTATCAAAATTGATAGGTTCTGAGATTTCTGTTTTAATTTTGAGCACTGAGGCACTGTTTGGTGACGAGAGCAGCTGGGGCTGGTCCACCAAAGCTGGGTCAAGTCCATTTGGACTTGAGGTGCTTGACAGCCTTCTCCGGGTCATGCTGCCTCCCTTTTGCTTTTTTCTCCTCTTCTTCCTCTTTTGATGTTTGCTGGAAGACTGGGCATTTACTTCTCCTGCACTGTCTGAGTCCTTGGCACTGTCCGAGGTCAGTGATTCACAGTTCTGCAACCGCAAGTCTGACTCACTCTCAACATAGCGCTCCACCTTGATCTGCATAGAGCCAAGAGTGCCAAAACTGTCCTCAGGGGCCTTTTGATTTTCGAAGTCAGAGTTTTCAAAGCTGTCATCACTGTCCCTGCTGTCCTGGTTGCTGGAGCTGTTCCCATCATCATTACAGTTCATTTCATTATCTGACTGATTTCCTGACTTTTTCCTGTCAGATTCAGGGTCTTCACTGTTTTCTGATTGGTTTCCTTTCTCATCTGACTTTGAGTTCTCATTGTCCTCTGGAGCAAAAGAAAAGTGAAACAAACCATTAGCAACAGAAACATATTATAACACAAGTCTAGATTTCTACCTGTCAATGAGATTTGATTGCTGTAATTCTTTTTCTGGCAAGAGGCACGATCTCTAGTAGAGCCACAGTCTTTTGCAATGTTGTGTTGGGAGAGTTCTGATCACCATGAATCTCTCTGATTCAGGACTGTTAATGTGCCAAAAGCCTATGCTATATGTCCTGCACCTTGATTGAGGGGGGCCTTTTCATCTGTTTGCAGGACAAGAATCACTTTGACAACTGTGAGCACAATAGCATTGTAGCTTTGTCACCCAAAGAGGGGGCAGTGAACAATCCCATTATGTTCGTTATGTTCTGGTGATGGTTCTTTCACATCCCTGTTCTCCTACTGTGGGCAGGCATCCAGGTGTAGCACTATTTACTAATGAAGATTCTAGTCCTCTCATCTTGTTTTCCTCTCATCATTGCCACTTTGGAAGTGGCATGGTGTCTCTGACTTGAGCAGAATTACTGCTGGTTTCCTCGCATGTGAGAGGAGAAGCAGGTCATACGTGTATAAATCTGAATGAATAAACCAGTTTAAACTATTTTGTTACCTTGCTAGACTGCCTTCTCATATTCCCCTGAAGGGCATCAAATAAATAAATAAAAAAACCCTCACAAACCTCCCCTCAAACCAGAAAAAAAATATAAAATCAGGCAGTGATTTAAATTCTTGATTGATCCAAATCTAAGGGCCATTGAAAATAGCCCAGCTACAGCACTTGAAAAGCTGTCACTCTTCTTGCCTGAATTAATTTAGTTGTGTTTCAGATTTTTACCTCATTCTAATATGGATGAGATAAACACTCCAGTCCACTGGACTCAGACAGCCAAAGCAGTCTTAAAACTGAATACACTCCATTATCATACTGTGTTTGAAAGGGTCATGAAAGGCTTCAGGAGACCCTGTGTTTTACAGGCCAGCCAGAAATCTTTTGTTGGGAAATAAAAGATGTTTTTTTCACTCATCAGAGCCAAGTACTACCCTTTTCAATATACTTGTTTTAGGGGGAGAGGGGAAGGGCCAGTTTTCCTCTAAAGATCGGTTATTCCTGGAGCCTTGTCAATATCAAACAGTTTCCCAGAAGTGCCGGAGAGGGTTGACTTGCCAGGGAAGCTGCCTAAGGATTCAGGGCAGTGAACTTCACAAGTCACTTTGTGTGACTTTTAGTTGAGTTGCCAGCAGCAGAGAGAGCCTCCGTTTTGAAAAATAAAACCCACAGATGCAAATTAACAGCCATAAACCCCTAAATCTCATAGAGCTTTTTGTTCCATGTAGGGCTGAAATTCTACTATCTTTTTTTTTTTATGTTTTTTGAAGTTGCTCTCTTTTAAGGCCATGGTTTCTAGCTGGTCAAGAGTCGGTTTAAGGTTACGTAGTCTAAAGCTGCACAAAATTTAACTGGGATTTTATCAGAGCTTGAACTGAACTTGCTGGTTTCATCCAGGACCTGCTGTTTCAGGTCCTTTGGCATTTCTATTTAATTCTTCTGTAAGAAACAACCCAATGCCCCTGATGTCTGCCAAGACTCCCAGACGCCTTCTTCTGATATGTAGACATCTGTGCACCTTTAAAGTATGCTCTCTTTCTCTGTATCAGACTTAGGAATGATGAATGCACATGTACTTCTCACCTGGAGAAACTTAGAGTGCACATGGGAAATGCAAACTGTTCTCTGCCTGTGTGTTATTTGGCTATTTAGGAACAGGATAGCATAAAGGAAGCACTAGAACAGGTGAACAGATTCCCAACAAGTGGTGGGCAACAAGCCTGTATGTGTGCCTAATGTTAACTTAAACCATCAAATCAAGCTGTCAAAGGAGAACAAACAAAGGCAAAAGATGAAAGAGAACAGCCACATCATATAACGTAACATTAAGGCCTGATTCTATTCTTTCTTTTGCTTGATTTATGTCACTGTGATCCATTTTCTCCAGATTTTTTTGTTGTTGTTATCTTAGACACCAGAGAAAAATCAGATATACATATATTGCACACCACAGCAGAATAACCTCCTTAGTTCTTGGAAGGCAGGAAACCAAGCTCTTTTCAAAGCCAGATGATCTGTACCTGTGCCTAGGTAACCACTTTCAAAACTAATGGGGAATGTGTGAACCATCTGTGCACTGAACCATCTGTAGAACTAACTTACATATTGAGTTTAACAAGTACAATTAGCTTTTAAAAATGGTCAAACTCCCAGACTTAAAAAGCTTGGAAACAAGTCCTTGAACCGGTACCTCTCAATAAAATACAGCTCTTTTAACCCAAGAAACCCCTCAAATTTTGCAATCTTGCTGCCCCCTAGCGAGACTCTACAAACCCGTATTTATACAGGAAAAAGTGTCATAAAGATTGGCAACAGACACTTATCTTCAGAACGTATGCCTACCATGGAAAGATAAGAACTAGAATTATATTCAACAGTTACAATCCCAGGTCCTCTGTACGAGGCACAATACCTGGTCATGAAGCCTAGCTGGGCAATTAAATTCAGTGCAATTCAGGCAAGGATGCATCCACAGACGGAAGAGAAATACTGAAGAAATGGAGATACTGTAGAAATGCTGATGTTATTAAAGGGTTTTTCAATTTAATTTTATAGTTGGGTTTTTTTTTTTTTTTTTGTTATAATGCAACAATCTTGAGAAGTAAAAGCAACTGGAAACCCAGCTGTGGCTCACACGGTATGAACCTTTGTGGGTGTGAAGGCACACCATGTGTTACCTGAGTTGTCCTTTGAGTCTGATTCAGAGTCAGAGGTCTCCGAGGATTCTGAGGTTTTCTCTGGCAGATGAGGAAGTTGTGCAATATCCATTGGAGTGTCCTTGTACTCTGGGTTACTGAAGAGAAAACAGCAAATACAAGCACAATTGGATGATTTGCAGTTTCACGCTTTTTCCCTCTTTTCATATCAAAGTTCAGGAACAAAGAACATAAATAGGAAGAATAGCAGAGCAAACAGAGACACATACATTGTTTGGCTTCTCAGAGCTTCACAGCAGGGATTTTATGAAAGTTTATTTTAATACTGCTGTCAAATACTTATATTGACCAGGTACAAAAACTCATTTGATTCCAGTGAAGTTTTAGAGCTATCAAAGCATTCTTACTAAAGTGGAGCACCATGGCTTGTGTGATATCTAACAGTAAAGCTACACTGTGTAATCATCCAACAACAGAATATCTCGATTTCGATCCCATTACTGTGCCTGGAAGGACAGAGAGGGTGTTTTAACTTTTCCAATCTGTTTCTCTCCCACCGGCAATGTCTATTAGAGTTATCTCTGTAACAGTTCTCTATCAACCTTGCCAGAGCCCTTTCAATACCTGTTTTTCTGAACATTCTTGTTTTCCACACTTTAATCAAGCAGACCATACATAAAGTTAGTAAGAAGATGCTCAGTATGGGCTAGAGAAAATGGCCACTGCTTAAAGGAATTTGGCCAAAAAATAGATAAAAAAGGTTACATATTTTTTAAACACTGCACACATGCATCCACATCACCAAGAAACCAAAAGCAACCACTCTAACTATGACAGATGCACATGTGCATGTTAAGATGCATATGTTAGGGATAAAGAACTGTCAACACACCCATTATAATCATATCTTCATCTGCTCATGTGGTGCTCACCTGTGACTTGTTAGCAATGAACATGACTGCAATGTAAAAAAGCTACACTACCAGAGAAACTGAAAAAAACCCAACTCAGTCCTACGCTTTTTCTTGGTTTGCACCCTTTAAATTGTGTTCCTTTCCCAAATCCGTGCAAGGGCAGGGGAACAGACACAGCCAGACACAAGTAGCATAGGAATGTTGCAAATAAACAAAGTCTTTAACAATTTTTGAATAGGTGAGCATTTCTATGCAGTTCAAATTCCAGCCTGGTGATAGAGCAGAAAATCCGCAGTCCTGTGCAGGACAACACAAGGCAGCACTGGGGGTGACTGACACACTATCACAATGACAGTCTGCCCATATTCAGCCTATTACAGTGTACTGTGAAAATTCAGAGTTCACACAGTTCACACTGAAATGCCATTCTTACGATTATCATCTTTATGGTTTTGTCCTGACAAAGTGACTTTATTCTGTTGCATCCCAGGGCAGTCCCCAAATTTGCCCCTCCCAGCAAAAGATGTTTGAGGGCTTTCACACTGTGAATAACAAGTTGCTAGAACAAGAACAGCATTAATCCTCTGTCACTATAATTAGTCTATCCTTTTACAAACAGCTGAATCGTACTTTCTAATTCATGGAAATGTATACAGACCAGTACTCCTGCTAAGAGTAGACATAATTATGCCTTGATCTGTCATTAAAATATTATTTGGACATTTGGATCTTTCATAGATTCCAGTACTAGGAGAAATCTGAATTAAAAATACAAATTCAGTGGAGGAGTTAATCTTGTTCTAACAGACCAGTGGGGGAAATGCAGCAGGAAAATCAAGTTCCGGGAGAGGAGCTGGGGAAGATCACGCTGCTTTGCTAGTTTGCTTTGTTTTGTTTTGTTTTGTTTTTGTTTGTTTAGGTATATTCTGTTGGCAGAAAAAATAATTTTGTGGGATGTTTGTGGACCAGGTTCACTGGAAAGCAGCAAAGGGGACAGAAGCAACTGTTCATGATTCTTATGGACCACTTTTCCAGCTAAATCTGAGCACAATTCTGGGCATTTTAAAGACCTACTAGGACTGGGGCAGTGAAGCTGTACTTCGAGTTCAGAATTGGCAAATTTAAGCTCTCCTGAAATGCTGCATTCTGCCTCACTCTTGAAAAAAGAGACCAAATAGTAGCAGGATAAGGATATACTAAAAAATGTCCATGCTCAATCATAGCAAGACAGAAACATGCAAGCCCCCATGAACACTCCACTGCTGTAGAATGTTTCCTACAGTATCCCTCAATGCTCTCCTTCCAGGGGTTGTTTCCTCCTCTTCCCCAAAAGGGGAATCAAAAGTACTTCAACATGCAAGTTTAAGCAGGCGCAGTCTCTTCAGGGCTTGCTGGACTTGGCATAATAAGTCACAATCCAACCCCTAGACATCACTTTGAACTCTCATGGCATCAAAGGGAATGTAACAAACCATGACAAGCAACTTAAAAGGAGAACAGGCTAGAAAATGACAACTGCATTTCATGACAATCTCAAGGTTTCAAATTTTATTTGTTTGTTTGTTCTGCTCTGGAATGAAACAGAAAATCCCCTGATCTTATTGAACATTTTCACAAAACAGAATGTGTTGAAAGGTATTTTCAGATGAGAAAGGTCAGGTTTATAATTCACTGTCTCTCAGTGACTGTTGCTCTTCTCTTGAGCTCAGAAAATACTTGAGCCCCGGTAAAACGGAATTTCTCAGGGAAGAGCCTTACATTCCAGATATTACCTCTATTTCTGACTAAAATAGTTCTAATAATTCAAAATAGTTTTAATTTCTACTTCTATTTTTAAATCCTACTTTGCATTTTTCAGCGTGAATACTGCCTGATGGTTACGGGAGCAATATATTAATTCAAGACTTCTCCCCCGAGAAAATTCCTCTCTCTGTAGTGAACTGGCAAACACCTTTCAGAGAGACCTTTTTTACAATTCCAGAAGTTTGCTTCCATGCATTTTCAATAACCAAATAAACCAGTGCCCAACACTTCACACCAGATTTTATAACACAGCTTCTGAAAGTTGGTATGGATAATTTTTATCTTTGAGCTCAGGCTGAGTAGATTTCCGGGTAGCAGAGACATGCAATAAAAGGATGGAGGGTTTATTTGAAGACTAAAGCAGCATAGTAATTTCAGAGTATTCCAGTGTACTGAGACATGGCAGATTGTCTCAATAAATATAACCAAATGGCACTGGTTTTGAGGTGAACCGTATTAAAAGGTCTTCTCCTTAGCTTTTTTCAGTAGGCAATTGTTTGTTCCCTAAAACTCTCACCAACAGCGACAAGCAACAGAAGCAGCAGTTCAAGTGAGAGAAGTGACTGAAAGACTTACCTAAGAAGGTAATTGACCCAGATGATATTCTTCTCGCTTGCATTCTTGGCATTGACAGCTATGGTTGCGCTAGACTGTATCCAGATGTAACCTCCGTTCTTCTGCATCCAGCGGTAATACTTTGTTACACATTGACCCTTATTCAGCACTGGCAAAAAAACACAAAACAGAAGTAAGATACAGAGCATGTTAGAACTACAGTAAAACGTGCCACAAGTATAAGCAGGAGATCTTTGGCTTCCTTTAGGTTTAATGCAGTATGCCAGTGAGATGACAAACAGGATCTTAAGTTCAGTATAACTAACTGTATGTTTTACAAGTTTGTAAAGTATAATTTTAATCTGTTTTTGGAAACTCTAGTGAAAGTAGAAAAGTAAAAAGCACTACAAATCTCTTTGGTTCACAGAATACTTATTGCTGTGTGGACATTTTCAATGCACTCAATGTCAAACCGTAAAAAGGAAAAGGAAAAAAAAGAGGCAAATTTATATGTGATTTATTCATAGCTCCTAGGTAGACCTCTTTGAGATTCTGGATATTTGAAAGGTTTGGGAAGATACTCTACCCCTGCTGCTTTGATCATTTCTCCTTATTGCAGGCAATATCAACCACTGAACTTATACATCTGTTTCTTTGATCTTGTCAAACAGAATTTACAGTTCTCAGATAAACCAAATCTCCACTGGTCAGTGGGGGGAAAGTCTTGGGAGAATTTACTTTCTACCAGAGCAAAGTAAATCCACCAGCAAACTGAGAAAGAGGCCTAAGGGAGGCACAGAATGGCTTGGTTAGAGCCCAAGAGCGATAGCTCTCTCCGATGTTTGAAATATGCTAGGAAAAAGAGAAACAACTAAGAGCAATCAGTAATGTCAAATGGCGTTATTAAATGCTCACAGCAAGAGGGCTTAAAAATATAGACATTTAAAGTAATATTTCAGCCAAAATATTGCCAAGTTGAAACAGAGTTGGTTTGTATCTGATGCTTCAATGTCAGGAGAAGGGGATGAAATGCAAATCTTCAGTGGAAAAGAGCAGCAGGGTTTTACAGAAAACCTAAACTATACAAAATCTGGGTATTATTTCTACTGGAGCACTTACTCGTCTCTGCGTTTCTCACTAATCCCATAAAGCTTTGTGCACTAGAGGGCAGTGTGCATTCATATACACCTTCTGCTTTTGTCATGTCCTTGTCTCCGTCTGCTAAAATGAAAAACCTCTAACTGCTGTAATAAATTTGGCTAAATTAGCTGCTAAATGGTTATCTCAAGTAATATGTATTTGCATTAATCATCTTGCTCTAAACCAGAACAAGCCAGAGTCCTAAAGACGTAGTAAATTCATATTGTCCATTTAATTATGGCTAATAAGTGCTTCATATACAATAGTTTCATGAAGTACATTTTCATTTTTTTTTTTTGTAGAGGGAAAGAAAAAAGTCACTTTGGAAAAGAATAAGTATTTAAGGCAGTTAAAGTTCCCATCATAAATGTGACAAATGACACTTTGGAGCTTTCAAGTTAACCAAATGTCTATACCCCTAATTATACATATGAATGTACCTATACCTAGATCTGTGTACAACAGGTATCTACAGAAGGAGATAGTTACAAAGGCAGCCATACAAACACAGATGCTTTCTTACCTTGACAGATCCCCCAGTCCCCACTCCAATTTTTCAACTACTGAATAAAAAAATGCATGTAAAAAAGTTCAATGTGAAGTGAATGTAAAGCACAAGTTAGGTCCAGCTGTAATAGGAAAAAAATATTTTTGATCTGGATCCTGTTGTTTTTCAGCTACCTCTAGCTAAGTAGGTTTGTTTCTAGCAGAGATCCATAAGTTTCCCTAAATTTTTAGTTTTGTATTCCAAGCTCTAAATACCCTGCTATGATAATTTATTGGCTTCAAAACCTCATTATACAGCAAAATAAAGATAAAATATGAACAACTGACTACCCAGCAATTTTGTGAAACCAATGTTGTATGCCACTTTAGAAAACAATCTCACATAAATTAGCCCAACTTTATCAGTTATGAAGAAGAAAACTACTGCTGTAAGTTTTGGTTGTGGTAGACATCTCTATTGCAGTGCAACAGGACATTCAAAATATTCTGCTTACAGCTGACAGTAAAACTGATCTGCCTGGAAGTCTGCAGTGATATTGTCTCCTTTCTGGAAATGTGGACACCCACAGGTGTGTGCAGGAACTAGTAAATCTATCTGCGCTTTTGTCTACTACTTACACTGCTGTTTTCTTTATAGCAGTTTTTATCTGAGGAGTTTACCATGCTATACAAATACCAAAGGATGAATCCTCACAACTGCTCACATGCACATTTGAAAGTCAAGGTGCCAGGTGAGTCACTGGCCAGTGACTCAAGAGCACATTGGAATTCTGCACAGTGATAGCTATGAGGATGCAGATCCTCTAGCTCTTTCAGTCCATTTCATCCTAGAAAAGTCCTTCCTTCCGTACCTTTTATATTGGTTGTTGCACCAGTGAAAAGTCTGTATCATGGACTGAACAGAGCATTCATTTCAGAACTATGGAAAAAAGGGGAAATTAAAACCTTTTAAGTTATTTCTGAAGGAAAAGGGGCTTGTTTTTCCAAGAAAGAGAATTAGATGCATCAGAGCTGTATACAAACCACCTACAGTCAGAGTTCAGGCTCCCAAATTACTATACATCCAAAGAATATCTGAAATACTGTCTTGAAAATGAGTTTTCCATAAAGTTCACCTACCTGCACATTCCCACTCTATTTGACCAGCTCAGATATATTACCACATACACTGGATTTTCCTTCCTGCATCTGTCTAAAGCATGTTTCATAAGAGAGATTTGTGGACCGTGCTCTGAAGGAAGTCCCACTATTCAATATAAAAATTCTCTCTGTAAAGAGATTCTCTGGCAGGCCAGCTGTGCCGTGCTGCTAAATCTGGTTCTTAAATCCTTTGAGTGCACTCGGCACCCCCAAGCCAGTTCTGAAAGCTCATAGTATAGCTTGGGAAGAAATTTCTCAATGTGATAAAAGGGAAGGAGTGAAAAAATATCGTAATGTTTTCTAGTGTATGGTATTTTTTAAATGCTGGCATCGACAACCTGAAACTTAGAAATTGGATGATAATTTTGAGAAAACAAGCAACTAAAAGGACACATCAGGAAGGGAAATCTATCTGGCTTATTGATAACCTAGCATTATTTGAGTAAAGCCCAGTTTCATTTTAAGCATCTTCAGTTTGCAGGTGCAGGGAATCCCTTAATAAAGTTACTGATTTTGAGAAGAAATGAAAGTGAAGAGTTAGTCCACCCTAACATCTGCTTGTGAAGTTGTTTTGTTACTAGCAACAGACTACATATTTCACCCTAGCATAAACTTCTGAAAAAGTAATGCCACATGGCCCATATCCTGAAATTATTCAGACTGTGCTTTGTAAGGCAAACCCTTTGCTGAGAATCAGGGTTCAGCTCTGTATTTTTGAACACTGAGAAATTAAGAAAGTTTTAAATTTCTATTTGTATTACACATGGAGAACCCAGTCTGGCAGACAATATGGGATGAGGTAAGATGGGACTTATGACCGCAGTGGTGGGATGGCTCATGTGACTGAGGTTACATGAGTTTATGCAGGATTGGGTTATATAATTATACATATACACTTATACATAAACACCCTTTAATCAAAGGGAATAACTGAGGGTTAATGTTTTCAAACTCATGACCTTTATGTTAGCTGCACAGCTATATTCCCTAAAATGGTGGGTGATAAACTTGACTAAAATTTGCTCAAATGTTACCTAGTTACTCAATTTGAATTCAGTGCTTAACACCAAGAAATGCACAGTGTGTCATGTTAAGACCTAAAAAAAATCTCACTTATTTCTCGAAGCATGAATATATTGCTATGTACACAGTTCCCAACAGAGGGATTTCAGTTTTCCTTGGTAGCTTTGCGCACAGCAATATTCTTGTAGCAGAGGAGTGAAGGAGGGGAGGAAAGAAGAAACAGTCAGTGTTCTTTGCAGGAACCTATTTCTGTTAGAAAATCAAAATAAATCAGTACAAGTTTGTCTTCAGAAATATGGTTACAAAAAGAAAAAGAACATAGTTTCTTCCTGTAAGGCTGTTCTGAGAAATCAAAGCCAAAGCTTCTAAATAGTGAGTTGTGTTTTAAAAGAAGGAAGTAGCTTAATTCAGTTTGAAGAGGAGATGAAGAAATTCTGTATCAAAAGCAGTCTTTTAGCGAAGTCTCTTACAAAAGGACATTTTACTCATGTGCATATGCATTTAAAAGCTACACTATATTGCGTATTCAGGTAAGTATTGAGTAAATAGGAAATGATGAGATCATCTTACATATTCACACAGCTTCACAAAGAGGCTCTTTATAATTGGTGAAAATATTGAGGTTACATCTGCTGTGCTATTCACCCTTCTCCTTGAAATTCCTTTATCAATGACTGGATGGTATTGATACTGAATTCCTCTTGTGGTAAACGTGTAAGAATATTTTTAATTTACTGCATGAGGATGAAAATGCCATACTTAATACCATAGTTGGATACTTAGCTGCAGCCACAAGTACTCTTTCTACATTCACAAAACTGGCAGACGAAACATGAAAAGGAATACTGACTCTTTAATCTCCACTTCTCCACCTAAGGCCCAAGGCAAGCTGACAGGGTAACTTCGTTCTGGAAACAGAGGGGGTTTTATTTATTTTAATTCTGGATTACTTTTTCTTCTGCTTTTGAAAACTGTGGGCTATAGGGGAATGAACCTGGCATAGACTTAAAACAAGAACAAGTTTCTTTATCTGAAAAGTTACAGTCCTTGATGCTTACAGGAAGGTCATTTTCAAAACCCACAGGAAAAATAGCATCACAGCCAGAAAGATTGCATTAAGTGCCTTATTTGCTTGTAACAGAGACAGTTTTTTATTCGTAACAGCTCCGAGAATCTAGTGAGCCTTTGATGTTGTAAGGACTTTGCTATAGATTTTGTAATTAGTGAGTTAGATGTTTTAAATAGCAGGAATCCACAAATTGGATTTTATCAATGAAAAATATGTAGCAGTGTTAAATGATGTTTGTTACTTAAAGAGAATTATGAGCTAGATGATGGGAGACTTGTAGATATTTGGTGGGCAAATGTGTGCCCTCTCTATAATTCTCCACGAACACTTCTATTTCAGATCTACTACACAGGGTGAAGGGAAGAGGAGAGTATGTAAGCCAAGACAGTGTGCAAATGCGTTCTTTACCCACCAGGCCAGAAGTGTGGCCTCTACAGCAGAGCGCTTGGGGAAAAATGCCACCTTCCCATAACAAAAGTCCCCATGGGTCATGTTGCTCTACCTCCCCTCATTGCAGAGAGTTGCTTACCAGGCTTTTGTGACTTACTGTATCTCAACAGAGTTCTCTTAAATAAGATAGAAAGATAATGTTAGAAAAATATTGGTTCTGTGAGGCTTTAGAAAAGTGCGTTTTACCTACACCATATGACAGGAGAATACCCTGAGTGCTGGGCTGAGAATGCAGTGTATTGTGTCAATCACACTGACTAAGACTTGGCTATTATAATGATATGAATACTAGACAGTAACAATTGGTGACTTCTAAACATAAATTCATCTTTTCCAATGTCAAGCAGGAAGCAGCAGGTTAGATTCATGAAAGAAAACTACCTTCCTGGTATCCAGACTCCCACCTAATTTCCTCATTTACCTGGGATAATCCTTTTAAGCATATACAGTCACTCTAAAAATGCCAAGTGTGGTAATTGATTCATTGCTTACTTCTGCAATATGGAATACTGTCTAATCTTCCAGTGTAGGGATGTTACACATATAAATACTTGACAAATTAGGCAAAACTAAGTATCAATAACCTTGTAGGGGAAAAAAAAAACCCAAAACCACCTTAATCAACCATTTTGAAAAATTGGAAAGCTTAAGAATCTTTAAAAACTAAGCAGTATTTTTTCTGCCTCATTTTGCAGAAAATCAAATGTTAAATGTGGTCTGAGTCAAAGTGTTAAAAAACTGTGGGTTCATATTAGGATTGAAGTTTGTAGCTCAAGGTCATCACTTGCCAAATACAGTGAGAAAAGTCTTGCATGCTACCTGTCCAGCTAGGGAAGAAAAGTAACTCTAAATAGTGAAAAGAGCTTGGAAAAACATTCATGGATTTTTTAACCTATCTTAATCCCACGACAGTGGTACTCCGTCCCTCTGAAAATTCCTTGCCTCTGCCAGAGATTCTGCCTTCATTTGATTCCAAATTATCTCAGATAAGGACCAGGAAG
The DNA here is from genome assembly GCF_000696875.1 of Nestor notabilis. Lineage (NCBI taxonomy): Eukaryota > Metazoa > Chordata > Aves > Psittaciformes > Psittacidae > Nestor > Nestor notabilis. Next base: position 26,946 of record NW_009930997.1, read on the forward strand.
ATGTTTTGTTTAAAATCAACCCTATGTTATCAGTTTACATGACAGCAGCTCACAGCAGCAGCACAAATTTATTGAAACACAGAAAAAAATAAGTATTTCTCAGCACTAAGCACAAATCATCATCTACTTCCACAACATACACTTCCCCTCTCCTTCTCATGGTGGTTTTAACATACCATTTGCTCATGGTGCACCATTAAAATTTTTAATTTTGTAATTATGCTTAACAATAACGATTAACAAGAACATTGAATGTTAGGTAGGATGTTTATTTTAAAACATTATGTAGGTATTGATCAAATTGACAGAAGTATAATGATGGAATTGTAATATTCAATGTACCACTAGATGCAGTCTTCCATGGAAGCTTACAGCATGTGTACCAGTAAACTTTTCTGTTGTTTCTATAGATAAAAATGACATAAATACAGTGAGTTTACTTAATGATAAACTGGATTGAAAAATGAACACTAGGTTTGTCTATCTAGGATTCTTTAGGATTTCCTCTCTCTTGCTTAACTTTTCTTTTCCCTCATGATTTGTCTGTCTCCCCATGACTTTTAGACTTCTATCCTGCCATAAAGTGATTTCCTTCTGCTAACATTGAAATAATCATTTAGAAACCCAAGCCTGCTTTGAACACCAACTTCAGACAGAACTCTTTCTGTTCAAACTGCAGGGGAAAATGAAATCCCAGACCCAAATTTTGCCCTCAGCTACTAAAATCAGAAGAGAAATTTGGCCCTGCTTGCTCAAGAAACTTAAATCCGTCCTCTGTCTCTCCACTAACATTAATGTATGTCCATCAAATGACAACCTATGTAAGATTAATGACTTCAGAACATAACCCTTCCCATGCTAAATGCATCAGCAGACTATGAGTGACTATATATCCCACAAATATGAAAAAAGGTAGAAGTTTCACAGCAGCAGATTGGTAGCAATAAGAATTTTCTCTTTGAATTTCATAGGTTAAGGATGGTCTGTTTCAAGTGACAGGATCCCTTTAAACATTCTTTCATTTCTGGGATGAGTCCCTGTTTGTGTACTTGGACTGAGTGAAATGAGTGGACTTCTCGGCCTAATCTCTAGAGGAAAGGAATCCACAGCACAGTGTCGTGGTGGCATGGCACAGCTGGACACAGACATTTTTGAAGCATATTGTCCCTTTATATCATGACTTGTAAAAATAAAAGAAAAAGGAGTGAACCAAAACTTTCCACCTTTCTCCATAAGTCAATTAAAAAAAAAAAAAGCCCCTGTAAAATAAAAATAAAAGAACTTTTGAGTAAGTAAGCATTTTATGATCTCAGAACCAATGCCTAGCAATCTGTGGACACTGGGTACAAACGCTCCAGGTGTTTGGCAGGGCATTCCCAAAAGCCCACTGAGCAAAAGTCCCAGACTCACTTTATAAGTTATCAGAAATCAAAACCAACACTGATCCACCAGTGGCCACATCACTCATGGATAGCAAGGCCACAACTGATTTATGCAGGTTCTTCCAAATGAGTGCTAATAAGACCTATTGCCCCACCATCACATATCTGATATATGCTACATGTTTTACTGATACTGTTTTCATATCCTTCCAGCTTTGAAAACTGTCTCCCTCAGAGACACAAGGTCAGCTACCCGAACCTTTGAAAAATAAAAGGAAGAGAATAAAAACGCAGTAGCACTAATGTGTTTCTAAAACTCTGCTACAATTTCTTCATACCTTCACGCAATGACATTTTACAATGGATATTTCAAGGTGTAGTAAGCTACAAACAAAATCTTTGGATTTTCAATGGAGCAACACTGTTTCTGACTCAGATTACAAGGTGATTAATACTTTTGGTCTCATTAATCTTGAAGCAAACCTCAGCAATGAAGGTAAAAAGATATACGGCTGAAGTACTTTTCCCCACCATTTTATAATGGCATACATTTACATTATGTAGCAAAAGTCACCACAGAAATAGTGGACAGAGTGAAGGTGAAGCTGCTGGAGGTGCACAGTGAAACCTTTTATTCCCATGGCTTTGCAATTTATCATGTGCTTCTGCAATCTATTACAAGAATAATATCAAAGTACAAATTCATCTTTGGGGTTGAAAATTTTGAGCACAAAGAGACTTCAAAAAAAATAATTATGGGAGTAACTGGGAAACCAGAGGCTCCCAGCAGAAGTCGGAGCTCAGCCTTTGCTCTGCAGCCCCTTAATGCAGTAGCTGTACTTACAGAGCTGGTACTACATGCATTTTTAATGTAAAAGTAGAAGAGCTTAGGTGTAAATTTCAAATGACTGTGGCTACGTAAGTCTTACAATAGAGAGCCTACAAACTGACATGGGAACGTACTAATCAGTATTGCATTAGATTTAACTTGAAGATGAAATAGTGTCAGGAATTAAGTTAAAGAGTTATTGATGTAAAGTATACCTGAGACATCTTGCAAAACAACTGTATATCACTAAGATACAGAAAGCAATAGTTTGCAATTAGGTTGAGCAGCTAATGATTTAAATAGCTTAAAGGTTTAACTTTGTAACATTTTCTGGTTTGTTTACTACCCAAAAGATCTGATACTTCTGGTAAAATATCTTATATCCTTTATGTGCAGAAAACATTTTCCAATAGCACACAATTTGTATGTAAAAAAAGCCACAAAAAATTATGAAAAGTAGAAAATTATCAGGATTTAAAATTATATCTGAATATTTATATGGATAATTAGAATACCAAACAATACAATAGTAATAACTATCCTTCACAAACAGAAATGTAAGCATTGATATAAATTTTCACCCTTCATGAATTAACAGTGTATTATGGAAAAAACAAGGGTGCAAGGCATACATACATGTCTATTGCAAAGTGTTTTCTCCATTCTTGTAAAGTAACTGGCTTTGGTCAGAAAGCAGACAAAGAAATTAAACTAGACACACCAGTGTCTCTCATAACCCAAAGAAGCATTTGCAGCAGCAAACACGAGGACTGCAGGATTTCAGAGCATGGCTAAAGGACATGAAACATGCACGCTCTTGGTTAGGTGTACATCTTTTAAGATTCATTAGGACTGAAAAATGAGCACTAGGCATGGGCTAAAACCAAAGTCCATGCTCCTTTTTTAACTTGTATGAATAAAAAAAATGTTTTCTTTATAGGCTTCTGTTTCTTCTAGTTTCTCATCTCCTGTTCCCTGATCTTGCTCTCTCACCACTATCTCAAAAGGACATAGGGATGCCAGTCTCTAATGCAGAAATCTTTGCTGGCCCATAGTACGGACAGAGAGGAAGATTGTGCAGGTGGTCACACCAACTCTTCTGCAATACTCTGAAAACATGGTACACTAGACTGTCATCAGAATGCCAGGCGGGCTTGGTTTAAGAATTAGCTAAACACCAGACATTCTATCAGCCTAATTTAGAATCAATCTTGCTTTTTAGTGATGATAATAAACTTGTACAAACATGAGATTCATTTGTATATTTTAGCATTTCATTTCAGTCCCAGAATGCAAAACCTGACATTGGAATCAGTTTGATTTTTTTGGTGATTGAAGATATTAAGCACTACAAGAGCATTGAAATTTCGATCTGATTAGGATAAAAATTCCTCAGGATCAAAACACTTCTTTTTTTCCCCCTACAGTTTTACTAATTGTGTGCTACTTGACATTGCAGAGTTATTCCACAGCATGATAGCAAAATATGTGAAGTGTATTTTACTGTTAGAAATTATCAACTCATTCTATTTGTTTTTCATGTGTTTGAGGTTATTAAGAGAATAAAAAATTATAACTGATGTGCATAAGTTAAAAGGGTTAGTTCAACTACAGCTGGTAGGCTAAACCACTAAGCAATATTTTGCACAGCAATAGAATTTTTCTACTGAACATACATAAAAGAAATCACGAATATATAACTGATTTAAAAGCAGACTGAGGGGGTAATATCCCTTGTAAAATAGGGGAGCTGTGAAAAAGGTGAATGTAGAATAGTTTATTTTCAGAAAGACTGGATTATTATAACCATTGGAAACGAGATAAACCAGATCACAAGGAGTGCTACCAAACACACTCATCAGAGACCATTGCTTTATGGGAAATGAACTGCCTTGGCTCACTGGTCCTGAGGAACTGTATTTCTTATAGCTGTAAATCAAAACCTGAAGAAACTGGATGATATTTTCTAAGCAATAGCTGAGGACAACAAGTATCTGTTTTGCTAGTGTCAGGTTTCTGAATTTAGACCTCAGTTAGGATTCCAGAATGGAAAAGCACATATTATATACCAATATATACTTGTGAAAGTGTTCTTGCAAGCAGTATATTAATTTTCAAATGGTGGCACATTGTCCTATATTTGTCCAAAAGTATATTCATAGTTACCTTCAGACGTCTTGACTTCCTTGTTTCTTGCTGCATTCTTAATGACCTTCATTGAACAGTAACATTAAATACTTGATGTTCAATGAAAATCATTAATTTTTTTCAATTAAGTGGAAGATGTATACTCCTAGAGCATATGACATCCACGCATTCTTAGCAAGAAATGTACTTCTTAAATCAAAAAGGATGTTACAGACCTCTGTATGCTAAGAGTGTCAACCAAAGTGAAGCACACAAGCACAGCATCGTACTCCAGAGGGCAGTGTCTTCTACCCTTGCTGAGCTCTACAGACAGTGCTAAGACCTGATACAACAGTAATTTTATTAATCTGCTTGATTTCTGATATTGATTTGACATTAGATGTATCCTTCTAGGGATATTTTAATATCAAAGTATCAGGATATTTTCTTGTCATTGGAACAAGGGCAGTTTTACCCATGGTTTCATGAAAGTGTATGAACTTGAAAGTGTGTTCTTGACATACAGTTCTGGAGTTCAGACCCACAGTGTTTCTATGCAGAGGTAAGTAAAAAGAGAGGATTGATCACTCTCCTCATTCTCACAAGTGGTAAAGTAGAACTGGGGGCATGAGGGATGTTAGTTCCAGATGCATAACTATGAAACATAAAACATGCAATGACAACTCTTTTTGTGCCACATACCCTAATGAAAAGCTAGGATTAGGGACTATATCTGAGCCAGGGTACAGCTAGATGTGCAATTTTTGAGGGCTTGGATTCAAATACTAGTTGTTGCAGCTTAGCCAGTTGTTGTGTGTCAGCTGAGCCAACAGCTAAGCCATAATGCTGGATGTTATACAAGCTGTTAGGCTAGAGAACATTTTAACAATAATCTCTGACAGAGAAAGATTTGATTTATGATAAGTGCTATCTGTCAGGATTCTATGAAACAGGATAGAAACAATATCCCTAAACTTTTGATTTCTGTTTGAAAAAACCTGATGCTTCAATAACTTGTGGGATCACCACCATGTTGGTGGTGTTGGAATAAATGCAGGCATATGTAGAGTTGTTTTATTAATCCACAAGGTAATCAAACTATAACTAACAAAAAATCTCTGAGTAGAAGTCTTGACTGCACTGAACCTAATGGAGTTTGTGCTATTTTCTTCACTGGGGTCAGAATTCTAGTTCATATAAATTTGCTTTTTAAGGGCATAATCCCCATGTCCACTGAAGCCAATGAAAACTTTTCAATTGACTGTAACTGACCTTTCATTAGGGCAGCAATTTCCTTATGAAAGACTGTTGTCACTGCTTAATTCTGCAGACATTTTTCACCATTATACTTGTTATGGTCACATTCCTGAAACTGCTTTTGTCTTCTTTTTTCTGAGATAGATAGTGTTAACAAGGCCTGTTTTTCAAAGTTTCTAATGGGCTGCTATGGTTTGAAGCCATCAACAGCCTTTTTGATTTTTTATGTGCGATTTTGTGAAACGTTTTCTTATTTGCTTGTTTTCCTCTCTGATGTCTTTGAATAACCTGGTGAGAAGGCAGAATGTGCTGGTTTTACTTTTTCCATTTTTACTGATATGTTGTCAGTGAATAGGCAAAGTGGCAATTTTATTTATGTTTCTTTTTACCCTTAGACCTGCCACTGCAATTTGGGATTCTTCTTGTTGTAATCTTTAAAAGTCATTTTTCCCTCCTGTAAAAATCCATCAAGATTTTTAGCTGCATTCTGCAGTCCTCCATCATACACAAGCTTTTCAGTTTGCTGCTTTCTCAGGTTCTGCTTCTACTTTTCATGACGGCTTTCTAACCATTACTTTAGCTTGAAGCTCCTCTTCAAAATATTGCATGATATTGCTAGTGCAGGCTTGGGGACTGACTGGCTGGGTTATCGCTTTGTGGAGAAGGACCTGGAGGTCCTGGTGGACAGTATGCTAAGTATGAATCATCAGTGTGCTCTACGGGCTGTACTAAAAAGTGTACAGAACGTCATTATTTCCCCTCAACTCATCACTTCTTAGATTGAATCTGGAATCTAATTTTAGGCTCCCAGCAAAGGAAATATATTTATAAACTTCAGCAAGCGTAGGAGAGTTCTGCCAAAACAGTCAGGGGCTGGAGTACTTGCCCAGTGAGGAAAGGCTGTGGGACCAGGCTTGTTCATCCTCAAGCAGAGGTGGCTTCATGGTGACCTAACACCATACCTGTGAGGAGGTTACTGCAAAGATGGAGCTATGAGCTGTACAATCAAAACAGGGAAATTCCAACTGGATAAAAGGAAAAGAAAAAATCACTGTGAAGATAGTTAAGCCCTTTTAAGGACAATTGGAACAGGCTACTCAGAGAAGTTGTGGAAAGTCTGACTTCAGAGGTTTTTGAGATTGTGCTAAAATATTTGCTTTGAATCAGTGTTGACCCTCTTTTGAGCATGAGGTGGGACTAGATGATGTCACAGAGTCCCTTTCAACCTGAATGATTCTATGAATATCCTATAAGTCAAGAGAACAACTAAACATAAGAGATGTAATCAGCCTCAACTACTGAAAAAAAATAGCCTAGCAAGAATAATTATTCCATAGCCACACAGCCAAGTTTGGAACCCCACTGTGCTGGATGCTGGTAAGGGGAGAAAGTCCCTGTGTTTATAAGCCTCACAATCCAACCAGCTAAACTGGACATACGGTGAGAGTAGGAACACAGTAAGGTGAAGTGATTTTCTAGAAGTCATTCCTGTCTCCAGGGTCTCCTGAGTCCTAGTCCAGTGCTTATACACTGGACCACACTGCACTCACACTGTCTGCATAGGTCTCTGAGTTTTCTGAAGATGAATGTTTCATAAGGCATATTCTATTTCAGAGAGAAGTGGTCATTCAGAAGATTAAGGTCTTTTTCAAATGGGATGTTCATCTCTGCCAGGTGGTATGTTAAGTCTGAGTCATAAATATCTTTTATTTCCTCGGTCAGATAGTGCAGTGGAAGTGCAACTTGTCATTTTTGACTTCCAGTTTCAAGAGCACCAAGTAACTTTCTGAATTTGTTCCTTCATTTCTGTGCAACTGACATATTCTCCTGAATATTAAATGCTCAAAATGCAAATGATGCAAAATTACTTTGTTTATCATTCTGGATAGCTGATTTTATTTTTTTCCACAGAAATACACCTAGCCTGACCTTCTTATGCCAAAAAAAGTTCACTTTCTAGAAACTTCAGGAACTATTTGAAAGCTTTACAGAGCTTTATACTGCTGTTCGCTGCCATATATTACCATAGAAGCTGTCCCTGTCCTCCTGCTTTCCAGTTGCAGTTATTTTCCTATTGTCCCTTGCAGATTATGCAAGGTACTTTTGGATTTAAGATTTATACTGCCTTCTATTGTAGTCATATGGTTTTGTAAAAGCTAATTAAATGTGGCTGTATTTGGGTTGCTACCCTTTTATTACGAAATGCTAGCAGGACATGGTTCAGATGGAGCAGAGTTCTTCAAATCTGGGACTCTGGATTTAAGAGGCAATTTGCAGACAGTCTTTTACATTAAGAAAACACACAAGTCAATCATAAATGCAGTCAGTCACTGAAAGATCCAAAGAATTATCTGGCTTCACTGCAGGCACAGATAAATTAGAGATTATGGGCCTAAGTCTCTTTTTCCACCAGGGTAAATCAGGAGCACCATCGCTGAAGTCAACAGATCTCAACAAGAAAAGAATTAGGCCCTATGGCTTTTAATAAGAGCAATACAAAGAGTTTAATTACAAGGAATCAAGCTGAACCTCCCTTCCCCCATACACAGACATACGCACATGCTCTCTGGCAAGGTTTGTATCTTGTCGTATTTTTTGCACTTCTGTTATCCTTACCCTGGTCAGACACTTACCTGTGTGCAAATAACAGGGCCTTAGATGCTATTGGGATGGGGGCCATTTAGATGGTAATACACAGGGTGGTTAAAACACTGACAGAGTTATAGCTCAGTTCTGTACTGAAAAACCTGGAGAAATCCCAAATATGCTGCGTTTTTTGACCTCCCCATTATGACTCAGAAATAAAAAACAAAGAAAGAGAGGAGTTCATTTTCTGTGCTAGGGAGGGAATTTCTCACTCAAGCAATACCTCTTTGAAAGAGTGAAATAATGCACAGCACGTGTAAATGAGCAGCCGCTGGAAACTCTGGTAATACAAATATAATTTTTTATTTCCACATATGTGAAAAATCTTATATGTGTATAAAAAGACTTGAAAATAAAACACACAAAAAGTTATATTTGAGCTACCCTCTATGAAACCCTATTACAAAAAAAGTAGGTGGAAGATGAAGACCTCAGTCATGCAACACAAATAATAGTTTAAGAACAATCAAATGTTGTGCTAGATTATTTTGACAAAAATGGAAGTACTTACAGTCTAAGTGACTATGTCTGATGCCTTCCACATCTTCAGCATGAATGAAGTGGTAACATCTCTTTCCTACAATATCTACAGGGGTCAGATCCATGTAATCGCTAATCCTAAAAAGATAAAAAAACTAGCCTATAATTCAAGAAGCAAAAGAATACAAGAACTGTCAAATAACCTAGAAATTGAAATCTGCTAAGAAGTTTTTTCACCACTATAGCAATCTGGATGGAATGTCTATACAAACAAGACACAGCCATAAAATAAAGAAGAAAAAAAAAAGAAAGAAAAATTTTTTTAAAGAAACCTTGAAATCCTTTTATCCATTTAAGTAAGTGGAAAGTTAAATTCCGTGCATATTCTCCCTGTAGCATAACACCAAGACAATATAATTCCATGAAATTGTAAAGCATTAGCAACCATCCAAAATCCTCATTAAAAGACCAAGATGATTCAAGGTTACATAATAAAGTAAAAACATGTTATGTTTATACCAAATGATTAGAGACACATTTCATTTCAACAGATTGGTCTTCTATTGGGTATATTCATGAAAAAGCTCTTCAACCATTTCTTGGCACCAAGTCCAAACTGATATTTCAAGGGATATAATTTAAATGCTGAGACACACAGATGCCTCAGGGTGTTATCTTTTTTAGTCTAATTCATTTGGGAGCTCAGCTTTCACTCTGGGCCCTTTCAACTGGGACTTTGTTGTTTATTGCACATAGAAACTTTAAAATCTATTCTACAGACCTTTGTGTGCGTGTGTCTGTGTGTGTGTCTGCGTGCTTGTAGCTGTGTGCATGTGTAAACTTCTGTCATAGAGTGTCAAGGTGTCAATGCCCTTAAAAGCAGTACAGAAAATAACAATTGGAAAATGCCTTGCTCACACAAGTATTTAAAAGTATGTGTGTTTTATAGATACAGAATAATGTTTTAGGGTTTGAAACATGCTGCAATGATTGGGGTTAAAGCCTACTTTGCAACTGTTAAGATATAACTGCCATACATTTAAGGCAGTTGTAAGAAACACCAAACATCTTGACATAATCAGATAGCTGCAGTGTGATCCTGAAGGAGGCAGTGGGGAGGCAAAACCAGAAACCGAACTGCTTAGGTCTGAGGGGTTCCCCTATAGCAGGCAGAAGGGGTGAACAAATGCCCCTGGTCACTGACTAGCAAGGCTGTGGTTGCCTGGGTGTCTGAGGTAGGGAAAATGCATAGACCAAAGAGACTGAAGGAGAATAGAAGCATGAGACAGCAAGCACCACAACAGCACTGGTGGTCTGTCAGAATTAAAAATAAAACCAAACATGAGAAACATCACAGGTAAAGCAGGTCGACTCAAATATGCTAGTAAAAATTGTCAAATCAAGCTTAGCACAGAACGCAACAGTCATCTCCCACTTTCATGACAGAGCATGAAAGGATGTGCCCTTTCAAACAACTGCCTAGTAGTTACAGAACTTAACCAAATGTGGGATACTCATCTGTCTGGGGATACTCCTCTAATGTTTATCACAAACCACAGTTGAAACGCAACTTTCCTGCCTTCTTAAAGAGGACACAATTGACCAGGATAAAGACAAGTCTGGAAACTGGCAGCAGGACTCCCTGTCCCTTCTGCTGAGTTCCTCCGCTTTGGTTGCATGGTGAATTATGGGTCTGGAAACAAAGGACCTGCGATCTCTGCCCAGTGATAAGAAACCTCACCAGAACAAAGGGAGTCTTACATTTAAAGGTTTCTGTCCCCAGGACTGTATGTATCTTTTTTATGCTAAACTAAGTGTATAAACAGCCCATGGAGTAGGAACCAGAACTTAAGCTCCTCCCCATCTCATGTCATGACTCTCCTCACTGACATACTTTGCTGTTGCTTCTCTGGCCCAAGAACTCTGTTAGGAAGGGGGTCTGCTTCAAGGTCATGGAGAAGAAATCCCACCCTGCCCAGCCTAGTAAAAAGGGGCAATCTCCAGGCAGGCCACTGCCCTGTGATGTACCCAGGCTATGAGTGCTACAGTTCACAGGGCTGAAATGGAAGATGATCATTCTGCTTCCCCCTCTGGTAAATTTGAGTCAGCTGTATTTTGTTTCTTTTCAGCATCATGTTTGTGTAAGGTCTTCACAGATTAAAATGAACACAGCAAGGCAACAGTAGAAGCAGATTCACAATCCCTTAAATTTAAGCTTGTTGCAGGGGAGGTTTAGATTGGATATTAGGAAAAAACCTTCACTGAAAGGGTTATCAAGCCTTGGAGCAGGCCACCCAGGGAAGTGGTTCAGTTATCATCCCAGGAGATATTTAAAAGATGTGTAGAGGAGGTGCTCAGGGACATGGTATAGTGGTGGACTTGTGTCCTGGGTTCAGCTACAGCAGTCATTTTGTCTCCTTCTTAGTAGCTGGTGCAGTGCTGTGTTTTTGACTTTCAGTCTGGGAACAACGCTGATAACACCGATGTTTTTAGTTGTTGCTCAGTAATGTTTACTCTGACCAAGGACTTTCTCAGTCTCATGCTTTGCCAGAGAGGAGGGGAAGCCAGGAGGAAGCAGAGGCAGGACACCTGACCCAAACTGGCCAAAGGGGTATTCCATACCACAGCACGTCATGCCCAGTATATAAACTGGGGGGAGTTACCCGGAAGGCCAGATCGCTGCTCGGGTCGGGCTGGGTATCGGTCGGCGGGTGGTGAGCGGTTGTGTCCTTTTCCCTTGTTATTCCTCTTATCATTATTACTGGTAGCAGTAGTGGTTTGTATTATACCTTAGTTACTGGAGAGCTGTTATCTCAACTCGTGGGAGTTACATTCCTTCGATTCTCCTCCCCATCCCTCCGGGAGCGGGGGGAGGAAGGAAAAGGGGGGGAGTGAGCGAGCGGCTGCGTGGTTCCAAGTTGCCGGCTGGGCTTGAACCACGACAACTTGCCAGTGTGAGGTTGGATTTGCTGACCTTAAAGGTTTTTTCCAACCTAAATGATTAAACAGTTCTATAGTTCTTTCTTAAGAAAAAGCTGTTTCAGGCATATGAAGACCATAGGATTTTTTTTTTTAATGAAAAAATTGTTAGAAGAAACAGAAAGAATGTCCAGATGTAAGTCATGACCACTGGCAAGCAATGACACCAAAACCAGAAGCAATACAAATAACACCAAATAGGATATTTTTGCTTATATTAAAGGTACCACAGATGGAAGAAAAAAAAAAGGAATATTATAGTGTATCCTAAGAGCACAAGTTAGGAGGCAGATCTTGTGTCTCCCAAGCTCTTTGACAAAATAAAGTGACGGGTTGATAGGTAGGAACTTGGTTTGTTTCCATACACAAACCTGATCCTGTAAAACACAAGCACAGGCTTACGTTTGAGCAGATCAGTGGTTCCAATGACTTACAGGACTGTTAACATGATTGAAATTTAAAGGTAGGTATGTGGTACAGGTCTTTGATGAGTTAGGACCAAATTGTGCACACATTTGTAGGCTTGAGGCTCCTTACACAAGACTGTTTCTGCATATCGGCAACCACTGTCATGGCCAACAGGCCAAAACCTCTTCCATTTGGGAGCACCATATGCACTGGGTTATTTCCTTTTGGGCATATATTAGCAGATATGGCTATAGCAGTCCACATTTAACTGGGCTAAAGGCTCTCCCCAGGTGGTCTCCAATCACTAACCGCTGACACTGAAAGCACACAGACTGATGCTGTAATCTAGTAATAATCTCTTTATTTTGCTTTTAGTTATTTATCTTTGTCTAAGATGATTTGTCCTCTGCAGGTGCTTTTCTCACTCCATAGACTACTAAAGAAATTCTAGACTATTCTAGACTATTCTGGATTGGATAGTGAAGTTTAGATGACATACAGATGATGAATACCACATTTGGAAAACAGATATGGATTAATATACCACACTTCAGACGATAGAATTTTACACCCCCATTTAACAGTCTCAGAACAAAATATTAAATGTTAGAAAAAGCCAGTGTATCAGCTAACGGATCTTGTCCCAAAGGGAATCAAACTGTCAAGTAGTTTGTGCACTGAGTCCAGGACTTTTTGATGCAGATCTCTTCATTCAGAGGAAAGTTACAAGATGCACCCAAAGACTTGAGTAATGTCACTCCTGCTCTCTGCTGTTGCAGGCAGGCAGCCACTTGGAAAACTAGGAGTACTACTGATCTCACCCCTGCTGATCCAATGGTCCACTGTGAGCATTCATTTCAGTTAAGTAGCATGGCTTCTGCTCTATACTCCCTGCAGCTGCTAGCAGCTCCCCATTGCTCCATAAATAGTGCTTACAGCTTCCCCAGCATGGATCCATTTTTCTCTGTTTTCATCAATGTTGTGCTTTCTTTACTGTGGCACCACAAAGAATTTCCTGGCTGCCCACAAGTGCCAGGAGTCAAGCCCATTTATTCACGATGGGATACTTATCTCCTTTTCTATAGTCCCAGAAGAGAGATCCCAACTTCCCTGACTCGGAGAATGGCCTTGGCAAATGCCCAGATAATTCATCTGACAGTTTCAATCATCTGTTCAGTTAATTCTTTCCCTTCTTCTGTCCTTTCTATTCCTCCAGCTTTTACAGTCATATTCTGCTTTGTACCTGCTATGAAATCCACGTCCTGTCAATCTTGCTCCGGTTTCTATCAGCGGAAGTCCTGCTGCCACAGTGAGCACACATTTACCTCCCAGCCCTGAAGAAGTGTTTCTACTTTTGAAATTCCTTTTATAGAGTATTTTTAACACTAACACACTTACTACTGCAACATAAATTCGAGTAGCACCATATGCATTCTTCTCTAGTATATAAGAAAAAATCTATCGAAAAAATGCAAAGTAACTTTATAATGTTGCCTTTACCTTAATGAAAGAAAAGCATTAGTAAGATCAACACTTAAGTGCGTAAGTCAGCTGGTTTCCCATAGTTTACCATGTGTTATCAGCTTTATCTATGTGATTCCCAATCAGTGCTCCACATCTGATGCATTTTATGTTTTTCAGTGATGCCTTTCTCAAGCATTTGAAAATTTTAGCGCTACATGAGCATAAAGGGAAGGTTTGAGAAAAATGTTTAATTTAAAAAAAAAAAACACCACAATTTAGGGCTCATAAAAATGCCAAACTGACAGCAGAGGAAATATAAATCTTTCTAACATGGCCCACAAATTCAGATCATACTTGACCTAACGGAACAGTTCATTTTTCACTTCCATTTGATTTCTGGCTTTTTATTGAGGTTGCCAATGAAGGTAACAGTAAGTGCAGGTGATTTTATTAAAAGTAAATACATTCATTAGGAACTGGACAATACCAGCAACTCTTTCCACAGAGGCCATCGGAGAGCTCTGCAGTGGTAGCAGCTTTCCATTACTACCTCGGTAGGTTGCAGTCAAATCAAAGGCAAAAGGTTTATTCTAGATCCTGCTTCTAATCCCCAGAGCATTTTCACCAGCTGCCAGACAGTACAAAATCTAGAGGCTCACTGGTTAGGGTCTCAGGGAAAAACTCCGTCCAAACTTTAATATTAGAAGCTTTCTCTGTGACCTTGTGCAAACCACTTTCTACAGAGCAGTTTTTCCAAGCTCAAAAAATAGACTAATATATTCTCTTTCAGATAATGCTTTGGAAGTTCAGATGAAGTGTTCTCTTTAGTAGCCAAATAATATTATTAACAATACTACTGTGGCAGTTTAGCAACATGACAGCAAAGATAATCTCGTAACTGAAATCTAAGATTATTGAAATCATTTAAGGCCCTGATTCAACCAAGCATTTGCACTTATCCATTTTTATAAAAGTTTATATTGATGTGCTATCCTGATCATAGGTACTCTGTTATGATTGAACAATTACGATTGCTCATTTCAGAGAGTTTCCACTACTAACTTGTAATGTGCCATGGCTGCTGTCACATGAAAAGCTTGCATTAGCCATCTTGCTTGTTCCACTTTCTGATGATAGTTCCCCTTATAAAATTTCTTTTGGCTGCATTAAATTTTTTCCTCTTTTCCAACCTTTCCCCCACACCTCAGACTTCCACCAGTGGACCCAAATTTCTCTATTACTTATATCTTCTTCCTCAGATATCCTGTTTGCTGGATTTTACTTTATTTTCCAGGGCCCGGAAGACACCAACAAGCCTTAATGGTCTTGACCAGCCCCAGACGTCATTTCACCCTCCCCAGGGCTCTCCAAATCCTGCCCACAGCCCAGAACACCATGTCAGCACCCCAGGGCATCAGCTCCTGCACCAGTGATGCTGCAGCAGGGCCTGTTTCCAGCGCCCTACAGCCCTTCCCTGCTTGGCCACCGGCCCAGGTTCTGGCCTTGGCCTGTCCCCAGGAAGGTGCCCAATGTGTGGGGCTGGTGCTGCCCCATGCCCCCTGCTGCCCTGCTCCGGGCTGGCGTGGTGGGATGGGCTCTAACTGCCAAGCTGTGCCCCGACAGACCCCTGATGGAACCATCTCTCAGCCCCCAGGGAGCAGACAGCTGAATTTAAATCCTATCTTTCACCTTCCTAGATGACGTGTTGCTGTCACATTGAACATACCCCCCCCCCCGCACACCTTGTCACATTGAACATCCCCCCCCCCCCGAACTTCTCATCACCTGTTCCCATTTCACTGCTGTCTTCCCAGTATGCCCTTAACCAATTTTATTCTACAGTTTTCCCACTTCTTACTGCAACAGATCCCACCTCTCTAGCCTACTATCTAGGCCATCTGTGCTTCTGTTCCATTAAACACTGAGCAGGATGTGCTGTAATCTGCAAATTAGTTCAAAAATGGAAAACTTTAAAACTTCAGACAAGAACGACTTGTGGAGGGGAGGACGGGGGAGCATACGGACAGCCATACAGGTCAGACCAACGTCTGTCTAGTCCCAAATCTTGCCTCTGAGAGGGACGATGAGAGACTGTAAAAAGCAGGGAAAGCTTAGCAGAATCTTTCCTGGCCTATCCTCCCCTATTCAAGCAAGATGCCATGCAAATTATGGTTTTAAATTTACCTTTATCCTCTAAGAATGTAATGAAAATGAAGGTGAGGATGACGAGAGTGAATTCAATGCTCTCATACAACACCAGGATGACATTGTAGGAGCCACAAATTTTAAAACTTTTTACAAAGCCCATGGAACAAAGAATACACACAGCTAAAACAAAGAGAAAAGGAGCTAAAAGCTGTACCTATTTTCACAGTAAATGATATTGAGGTCCATATTCACACGAGTGACAAACATGTGGCAGTCAATCCTGACTTCATTAATTGTAGGAGGTGGCAAAGCATGAGCAACGACAACAAGTCCCATGATTTGGCTGGGTACTGTTCGTCCGTGGGACAGTGACACTCTCAGACGTAACCGGCCTGTTATATGAATCACCTGGAAAATAAAAACAACAGAAGAAACCCCAGTGAATTCTGGATGCAACTGTGACATCAGTTTCTTTCAACGGGTAGAATTACTATTCCTTACAGACCACTTAACACAGCCAAGAATTGTACTAAGTAACTGCCAGTATTAGTGTTAAGCTTATTAATATTGGCTGTCAACATGTCCTATATGTCCTCATGGCAAAAAAGAAGGCAAGAACATTAACAAGCAAATGCTTCACATTCATCAAATAAAAACCTCAGAACTCCTGTGGTATTGATTTTTGTTGTGGTGGTTACAGAAAGAAAGAAGAAGAAAAATCCAAACTAGAAATTCAAGAAAAGAAAAGAGAGAGTGGGATAAAACTGAAATAGTGAAGGTAGAAATTAATAAAATATTGATTTTATAACATTTGGAGATTGAATATGAGACAAAAAGATTGGCAGTTTTGAAACTTTTCCAGAATGGATTTAATTGAATTGCTAGTCACCTACACCATGGAGACACTGCTCACAGCCTTGAATTACTTCCTTGTGGTTGGCAATTTGAGTAGCAACTGCCTAGAAGTGATCAATGAGCTCAGCTGCAGGATGGTCTTCCTGCATCCACAGCAAGCTTTTTTAAGAGCTGGTAGACATGTAATGCCTTTGCCCAGCACAATATGTACGTATGGAGAGTTCTGGGGGCAGATGGATTATTTCCCTATTCACAAGATAACGCCAGAAGATGCCTGGGAGATCCAATTGCACCCCTGGAGAATGAAATTGTAAGAATGCTGCCTGCTTAAATGGGGTAAGTTGAATCTGGGAAAACATTAATTCACCCTTCAGGTGTTGTGTGGATAAAGAAAGAGGTGTTTGTTTGTTTGTTTGTTTAAATAAAAGAGTATAAATACAGCACTGATGCCAGATGTCAAACTGAAAATGGAAATTGCAGTTGCTGTACTCATGGATAAAAGAGCCCATAAGAACTGGCAGTTGAGGGCTGTCCCAGATTTTCGCCCTCAGTGTGCTACATCAACATGAAAAGAAGGCTTCTAGGAGATGGGAGCCCCCTTCACTGTGATCCCAGACACGCTACCCAGCGGTTAACAGAGATGTTGGCTGGTACCAGGTGCATGGGAGGAGGTGACAGAGGTGGGATATAGTTATAAGTCCACTAATACTCATCTCACAAAGAGAGAGCCAAACCTTTGCTTCTGGTCTGAGACTGATTGTTAACAGAAAGTGAGAAAGAAGAAAATCTTTCTTTAATAAGACTGCAAACCAAAGTGCACCCAAATTCAAATCTAATTCATGCTAGCAGATCTATGATCTAAGCCTTGAAGTTTGTTTCTTTTTTTTAACCTAATCATTAAAATATCTCCCTTCTCCATTATTTTACATTTTGACTTCAGTCAGCGTGGTGAATCTGAATGAGGGAAGTGATTAGCTGTTGTGTTTGTCCATTTCAGTTGCAGCTTTCTGACCATCCACATTTGAAGGAATCATTGCCTCAGCTCACACTTAATGCACCTTCCAAGAGTAAACTATTTTATGAATATTTGAAAAAGTTCCTAAAGGCAAGGATGCAATAACACCATTTCAAACACACTTTAATTTTACTTTTTTTCTTCAAGACCTCATTACCTAATGAAGAAATAGCTAAAAGAAATAGGATTAACTTCACAGGAGGGGCAGTAATAGTATATTATGCTCCTTCTAGCTAGGCTTGCACATATATCTGCTTTTTATCATTATCTGTCTCTTTTTATCATGCAGTTTCAGCTTACTGCAAAATTCAAATCTGTAAATGCTTGAAAAAGTGCTGATGGATAACTTGTAATAATGTGAAAAATAATCTTATACTGAACATGCTATGCAAAAGCATTATTGTTCTGTTGTTTTTTCATAAGAGTCCTTACGATAATATGTTTGAAGTTGGCACTATCACTTGAGGGAATTTTTAAGATATATCATACTTAAAATCCGTTCATCTCTTCCTTGTATTTTTTAAAAACTCCATGTCATTCGCGGCTAAATATCAACATGATTTGCTTTTGAACAACTCTACTCAGTCACTCGTTTCTGATTCCTCACCTGAAATACAACTCAGACGTAGTATTACTCCAAGAGACAGTTCCAAACCTGCTAGACCCACCATATATTAACATCGTTGAATTTCAAGAGAGTTTGCTTCTGGATTCAAATTATTTAGCTTGTTCCTAGCTATATCATGGATCAAAACATGTTCTAAATCCCGACATGGTTTCAAATTTTAGGGGTCAGCATTCACTTGCATTCTGATTCTGTACAATGGGAAATGTACAGCAAGCCACCCATCTGTTCCAGTGCCTGCGTGCCTCTAAAGAAACTGTATTTCCATGCCTGAAATCCCTTTCTATGACAACATTAGTTAAACGCACCAAGTGGGAAATCTAATTGGTAGTAAAAAACAATTCTAGCTGTCATGACCTTGTCTACATTGTGAGTACTGCCACTTTTAACACTGGTTCATTTGAACTGGGATTAGGGGTGATAGGAATTATAGGGTCAATTATCTCCGGTAGCTAAAATTAATCTCTTTATAATTCAATCCCACAGCACCAGTCTATCATATTGTAAAGCAGTATTATGACTTTAATGAAGCTAAATTGCAAGAATAAACTGTTTTATGAAGGACAATACTTGGATCCAGATGTAAATATTTAACAAAAATTTGCTAGGAGTATTCTGAAAATTAAAAGTAAATGCAGCTCTTCTGTGCAGTTTTCTTTAGAAATGCTGTCTTCTGAAAAGCATGCAACAGTCCAAATCCATCTTTAAAATAAAATTTTCTTTCTAATAATGCTATATGAATAGACTGGCACATTTAGATGTCACAGCAGGAGAAAACAGTGGTAATGTGCTCTGTCCATTATAAAAATTTGGGTGAATGCCATATTCCTGATCATAGGGATCATCAGAAACTTTGTATGTCAAGAGCTGTACAGATTTTCCCAGCATTTCTCCATGTACTTCCTAAATGAAATTAGTAGCAAGACTCCTTTTTTAATCTAATGGGAGCTGCACTGGGTTAGCAGTTCAGAGATTTTCGCTTACAAACTGTTTATTGGCAGGTACGGTAACTTGCACGATGATTTCGCGCAGAGGGAAATCTTATGGTCAAAATAAACCTTGTGACCTGATCTAGACCAGGGTTTGACATAGGCCATTCTGATCTGTGCCATTGCTTGTAGCATAGCCGAGTTGTGTAATAGCTGTATTTGGATAGACAGGTGGGTGAACCAAAAAGCATTCTGTAACAATAAAACTTTTAATGCTGTGAAATGAAAATAACACATATGCAGCTGTAAAGATGTCATGCTGAAGCAAAAGAAATACTATAAAAATCTTCTGTACTGTTTAATTGCTTTGTTAAAAAATTCTAAATCAACTTTGCCTGACGCTCCAATATTGGAAAAAATCATTATTTGGGTTTTATTTTTAGCTGATTAGAAAAGGGATTTGCAAAATATTGTAAGTACATGTAAACACAGTTTATGAATGTGGGAGTGTTAACAAGCCACACTGCTTGGACAAATATATATTTCTCTTTTCTGCCATATGCTCTCTTTAGTCATCTGTTAGCGATAAGCACTTAGATGTGCTCTACTAATGTCTACTCATTATAAACAAGCGCATCACAAAGACCTTGATAAAACCTTCCCTCTGTCAATACTTAAGGAAGGGAAAGCCCAGCCATTCAAATACACATCTGGAACCTGCTCATCATCTTTTAAAGCTAAGTCTCACCTCTGGAGATGGAAATACTCTCTTTGTCGAAAGACATCTTTAAATATTACATCAAGTTTTTCACATACATGTCATGTCAGAAGTAAGGACATGCATTACCAGAGGCTATGAAAACCTGCAAGCATGAAAAATCTGTGAATCTCACCTTTCAGATGTTTCTGTGTTCTTCAAAACTTAAACTTCCATTAGAAAGAAATTTCTAAACTATTTCTTTTGTTCTTTTTGTAGGTCACTATGCCAGTTTATTATGGGACTGACACCAAAGCACTGCCAGGATTTCTCCCTCCACCTAATTTATCTTAATAAGATACTAAATTTGAAGCTTTAAAATTATTGCTTAGACCCAAATTTTGAGAAGACAGTCACGTATGAAGACATCTTAACTTAATTTGTGTCCCTAGATATTTATTTAGCTGTCTTACAAACAATTCACACACACATTTATACCTCTTTACAGAAACAATTGTGATTCATAAGGATATTATATTTGTTTCGGTCTCTCAAAGACATTATTCATACTTCCAAAATCAACACCTAAAGTCCTTAGAACAGAATTAATTTGTACTGCTAGAATTGGCTGAAGAAATATCTCTACAAACTATAGCCATGTTTTTACATTTTTCTGTCAGAGTTGTGTGCTCCTTCAGTCACAGATACATGGACATGCATCTCAAAGCCTGCCTGTGACCCTAGCAGGACAAATGTTTTAACAGTCCAGAAGGCAAACGGTCCTGTATGGTTTCAGATGATTTTTAAGCTAAGACTGAACATTTGGAAACAGGTTTTCCTCTGGACTTTTCAAAGAAAATGGGGTCCACTGTCACACCTGGAGTTCACACAGTGATAAAGGTTCTTGTTTTCTGACACAAAATATATCCATGCCTATCTAGTTAAACTTCAGTATAGGTTTTTAAATCTACCACAGTTCTCTTCTTTCCTCCCTGTACCCCAGTGTACTCACTACAACATTTCTATTTGTTTTCTCATGGTCAGAAGCCGTTTGTTTCTGGGGTTCCATAGCCCCATCCTCATTGAGACCAAAGCCTGCTCTTCCACTCCTCAAGAAAGCTTTGGGAAAATACATTACTTGCCTACACTGTCATTCAGCAGTAGCTGGGATCAGAGAGATCCAGTAAGGCCTTGTGTTTACACAGCTCCAGTAATACTCGCATATCCCATTCTCAGACTTACTGCATTGCTATAAACACTGCAGTATTCCTAACAGGAGGTCCCATGCAGCATATTTTGGTGTTGAAAAGGAGTGAATTACTACAGCTGGGATATGCTGGAACATTGCACTTGTGCAGCAAGTTTGGTGTGTCCCACATGCATCCAAGTTGTGTACAGTTAGCTTAACACACAGAGGACATGTTGGGCTTGCAGCATGAGCCATGCCAAGTAGTTTGTACATGCCCAGTGGCCACTCTTGGGGATTCCTGCATGTCCAGGAACCTGATCAAACACCTCTCAGATAATGAAGTTGTGAAAGGTGAAGTTTGCAGATGTATGCTCCTGTTATATCAATGTTAGATATACTATCTCTCTTTATCTATAAAACAACCATTATACCACCTTTTTCCTTGTTGACCTCACCCATCTCCAAGTATCACTTACTTTTTCTCTTGGACGGCGTAACAGAATAATGTCTACTTACAGTAATTGTTGTCAACTCTCACCTGATTCAGAAGTTTGCTGCTTCAGTTTAAGTCTTGAAAAACTGCTTGTATGTGGAAAAACCTGTTTGTTTGTTTGTTTTTTTCTGACTACAGTAGTCTATCTAATAAAAGATATTGCTTCTATACACAAACCTTGTCCTATCATATCAATTCCACACCAGAACAAAGGAAACTAGTAGTTAGTGCAGCTGTCAGTGAGTCATTCTGAACCACAGAGGATTAAAAAAAAAGAAACTAGGCAGTAATCTATAACTCCTGAGTAACTACTTTGTAACTAAAATGCAGTCACTCTTAATACAGTTATGCACCGAATGCTACCTCAACCACTGTTAAGAGTTGTGGTCTTGAGCATCCATTGAAAGAACACGAGTCTGATTTCAAGGAAGGCAAACATTATTCCTGACACATACATAGTTTCAAGGTCGATAGCCTGTTTTCCATCTACAAGTACATTTCAAATCCCCTCAAATACACCTGGAAAAGACAGTCTGAAACTGGAAATGGTATTTACATTTAAGCAGCATATTTGGTCTCTGGACATATTTTATTGTTAAAAAGTCAATACCAGTTTTCGGACACACTCTAAGATTTTCTCATCTTTCGTCTGAGATCACTGTCTCAAATAATAAGATTCAAAAGATATTTTGCTGCTTAAAACAGTCAGAGGCAGAATTTAGGCTAATCCTAAGGGATTTAAAAAAAGTATCCTTATGAGACCTCAAACTCATTTGGTGCTTAAAGACAAGCATCACATGAGAAACACCCTGGCTTGGCAAGCTCAGTTCATAGATCTTGCTCAATCCCTAAAATGACCTGAGTAGAGTAGCATTTATTGCATATGATGGATGTTGAGACCAGCAGCAAGTACAATAGCCACAGCCACTTTCATTCAAGTGCACCACAGGGAACAGCTGTTCTTCTGTGTAAAAGTTACTGTTTTGAGTACTCCTGCAAAAAGCTTCTTGTTTCTCAACCTCAGGAAGCAAAACCTCTTATCTCCCACTTGCCTCTCACTAGATAATAAGCTAAAGGGAAGGGAGTGAGGAGAGCTTTCTAACTGTCGAAAAGAATGAAGACAAAACAAGAACCTGACATTGCCCACGTTACTTCTATCATATGAAGCTCCCTGATCTGGATGTGGCTAGGTTAGGGTTATCTGAAGAGCAAACTACAACTTCTCTGTGGGAGTAATGGAAAACTGTGGTACAATAAACAATTCCTAAAGTTGCCATTAAAAAAAAAGAAACAAAAAAGAAAAGGTTTTTTCAAGAGTGTACAACAGGCTGTTTGTCAAAAGTTATCAAATCTTAATAGCCTGAAGAGCAGAGCAGAGGTTGCTCAAGAATAATTAATAAAAATATATTTGCTATAAGCATTTTAATATCCTTTAGATTAACATTGTTAGATCCCCAATTTAAGGCTTATTTTTCATTCTGTTACGTAACAGCATTTCCATGTTATTATTTGGGGCAATAGATAAGCCATTATTGTTTAGTATGGCATAGCACAGTGTCCTGCACTATATATGAACACACGTATATTTTCATCACCATGATGGCTCTCATGTCAGAATTCTGCAGTCCAGGCTTGCACAGACATTCATTGTGGTAATAAAAGTTGCATGATCAAGACCCTCCATTCAAAAGCATATTTGTGTTGTAAAAGATGTTATCATGCTTTCCTTTCCTGTGAATTTTTATTAATTTCAGTAGATTAGCAAGATGATTTTCTCTAAATAAAAGCTGGTTTAGAGTTGGCACTCCCAAAATCAGGTTCATAATATAAGTAGTAATTCAACATGCTAGGTTTTATTTTAATACCTTTGAACCCTTTTCAAGATATCTTATTAACAACTCAATCTATCAAGAGTGCATTATTTTTTCATAATCTAAAACTTACAAGCATTTGAAGATCAACCTTAAAAAAACAAATAGAAAAAGAAGAAACTAAACAAAGTCACCACACTGCAACCTGAAAAAAGTAGCCATAAAAATTGGCTTTATAACAGAATACTTTTTGAAGTAATTGGCACAAAGACTGTTCTAGTGCAGATTGCTGCAAGAGTGCTCTTGGCAAGAACATCATAAGCACTAGCAAAACTTTAATATGCTCAAACAGCCAAATACAAACTGACACCAGGAACCCATTTGCGGCAACAAACAGGAAAAAATACAGTATCTCAATTTAATACAAACCTACATACAAAGGGATCAATTTTTACAATTCGTGGTTTAGCATACAATACAGCTGTCCTCAGACTGAATATAGAGTAGCTATACATAAGGAATTAGAATTATCAATTCGGGGGAATTTCTCAAGAGTCCTTTTGATATGTAATACAGCAAATATAATGACTAGGAAACCAGACATCAATGCATTAAATGACATCAGGTTGAGATCTATTTAGAAAAGACAGGTTTAAGCTGGAAAAAGAATCTCTTTGGTATGACCTCCAGAGCAGACCATTTGCAGAAGGATTCAAGATGAGCAGATTTACCCCTGCATATCTGCTTGCTTCACAGCTGCTTTTAAATATAAACACTAAAATATCTAATATTCAGTTATTGCAGAATTATGTCTATATAGTAAAAAAGATTAAAAACTCAGGATTTTCTTATACTTCTAGCAAATGTTATAATGGATTTTGTAGTTGAACTTGGAGGAAGAAATGAAACATAGCTGATTTTAAAAGTATCTAATGTAACTACTTATTTCTAAATGATATACTGTAGAATCTGGCTACTGCTGGCCTAAACTAGGAATGTGGAATGCCCTGGAATTTTTGGTAGTCTGCATCCTGTATTTATGGTCAATACTTTCTTAATCCTAAAACTCAAAAGATAGCTTCACTTTAACAGATATTCTACCGCAAATCCCTCTGTGTTCAAATGTGTTGCATTTTTTCTTTTTTCCTCATGAATGTTTGAAGTCCCCTTTAAAAATAATGCCTTGAGGATATTTTTTCCTTAATACTACTTAAAGAAAGTTGAAAGTATTTAGCTATTGAAATGTGCAGGGTTCTAATAAAGGAATTGTCATCCCTGCCCATAAGCAAACTCTCTCAGAGCTCACTATTTCAGAATTCTAGTGCTCCTGCCAACAGTAAAAATTAAACCTGAAGGACTTTTGTTGCATCAGTTCCAATGTGGTTTACCAGATTATTGGGGGGTGGGGTGGAAACTGGCTACATCATTCTGCAACAGAAAGGGTGGAAAGGTTTTTTAAAAAAAAGAGCCTGGATCCTCTAGGTCAGGGTAATCAAATCTTTTTGCACTAAAGACAACCAATAGTGAATACTCTTCAGATGTCATGTCTTTATTTCTACCTTTGGAGGGAGAAATAAAGGTGGTTGGTTTGTTTGTTTGTTTCCTTTTCTTTC
>NW_009930997.1:51923-83950 GCF_000696875.1 Nestor notabilis
TTATTTGATGTAGTTCTCAGCAGTCCAATGATTACCTTAGGTGATTCTCTGCACAGGGAGAAAGGGCTGAATAAAACAAAATACCTGATATTAGTGAATTTTGCCCACACATAGAGGAAAAATGTAGAAAATGCTATTGTCTGTAAAGACAGAAATGGATTTGTCAACTCAGCCTCGATTAAGACACTTATGTTTATGTTCTTCTCAAGCTCTCCACCTGGGGTTGCAATCCCAGAATTCATTCTGAAATTAGCCAAGAGAAGTCACATTCACTCTTCCGTATTTTGTGGATAAACGTGTGGAAAGATCTTATTTTTTCTCATAGTAAAGCAGGGACACACTGTGAAAAAGGCTAAGAACTACAATTTGAACATCATTTATACCAAGGTATAAATGTGGACTTTTGCTCAGGGATGGTGCTGGTTCAGTAGCTAGTCTGAGTTAAATGGAAATCCCCTGTAGACATGTTTGCCTGAGAAATCTTTACAGAAGTCTTCAACTTTTCCTTGACATACAGTATTTGCTCAGATGTCTACAATTCTATTTGTAGTTTCAGTAGAAGTGTTCTAGGTTATGAGCTCGCTCACGCTCAGACACAAGGAAGGTGTTACCTACTGTTTACTAAACACTGCAAATTAACATACATGAAAGGAACATGTCCATTAGGAGATGTCCTTCCTGAAACAAATCTCTGTATGACTGCAAAAATGAGTATACAGTCTGATTTTGCACAACTCTGTGAAATGCAATGAAATAATACTGATAAATTGAGACATGCAAACTGTGTGCTCAGTGGCAGTGGAAGCAATAAGTCATAAATGTTTGGATCTAGCTCCTTTCCATGGCCATGTGACCTGTAAGCCTCCAGTGCCATCCTAAGCTTCTCCTGAAACATTTCAAGAATGTGAAAATACATATACCTTCAATCAAATAAAATTTGCCCAGAAATACTCAGTGAAGAGATTTGTTTCATGTTAAATTGCCCCAGTTTTGCAAAAGACATGTGAACCAAAATTGAGTTAATTTTCTGCAGAGGAGGGGTTTTGTGGGTATTCCAAGAAACAGTACTGTCATTACTAGCTGAAGTCCACCTAAACAAGGTATGTGATTTCTCTGTGAAGAAAAAACTTCTATTCCACTTGGAGATGGATGGTCGTTGCAAAGCTCTGACCTTCTCCTTGACAGCTACAAATGGACTACTATTTATGATTTGTTTCTATAATCCACTTAATGTATCAAGCTAGGTTATAGATAGCAATGTATTTGTAAAAATCATAATAAACCAGCATTGTTTTAAATGCCAGATGTGGATAAATGGAGAGCGAGAACAGATGAGAGAAGATTCGTGTTCTTGAATCTACACTGAAGAATTATGGCAGCCTCTTGCTTTATCCACATTGGAAACAATTTAGTAATTTTTAATTCACTGATTTTCTGTTGTTTGCTTAACATTTATTAATTGATTGTCATAGTCATTCAATTAATTCAAAAGTTGGCAAGTTTAATATGCACAGATTAATTTTCTTTTACTAACCCACCTAGAATACAATTTGTTTTTTTTTTTTAAATACAGGTTACCAAGAAATTACCTCCATATCAATCATATTTAAAAATGAGATACAGTAGGGGTGTTGCATGCCATCTGTCAGTCCACACTGAACCTTTTCTTATATATGACTAATCTATGTAATTTAATAAAACAAGAAAAAATTAGGACAGCTCTGTCTTTCACTCACTGCAGTCCTAACCAAAAGTCAGTTTGAACACCTAGGACTTATCCTCTGCAAGGCTGGCAGTCTCTCATTTAAGAGTATGATGCATCTCAGGCTGTATTGAAATAAATGGTATGCCTGCCCCATCATCCAGCGGTCACAGGACCTGCACCTTTACGACCTTCAGGTTGCTCAGCTGTCAAATGTTTCTCAACTGGAATGAGAGTCATTCATTTGCCCTTCATATCACAGTCATTTATGATGGCTGAAATGTTTATTCAGAAGGGGAGTAGAGATAATGAGCAAGGTTTCTTTGTTTTTGGTTACCAGGGGCTATTCACAAGACTTCAGACTTGCTCACTGTATTCTTCATTGCAACACAAAACAGCAGATAGTGAGAGAAAAAATAGCACTCCCAACTCTCATTACTTTATTATGTCTTTCACCATATTTGGTTTTTACCTGAAAGCCTGAGTTTCTGTCTTTTTTTCTCTGTGTGTCACTTAAGCTGCTGTACACTGGACAAATTGACAAAATAGACTTTTTTACAGAGAGAAGCAAGGGATATGCCTTAGAATATGAGCTTCTCTGTGGCCTATATAAAGCTAGAATAGGCCAAAGCATTTTGATCTCAAAATGAGGATTTAATATCTCTCACAGACAATACAGAGGTTCAGATAAATCTGCAGATTTAGGTACAAGAAGACACACAGGATGAATTCAGCACACAGTGCAGGCTGTAAGATACATGAGCGTGCAAGCTGTGATGCATGGAAGTGCTGCAAGGCTTGTAGAAACCCAAACCCAGACATTTATTTATTTTTGCACAGAAAATAAAACATAGCCTTGTTTCTCTCTCCTGTAATGTTGGGAAAACTATGTAGAAGAAAACTTCAGTCTTTTCAGCATTTGAGTTAAAATCTGAAGTTAGCTCTTCACGTAACAACTAAGGGTAGAATGTGTATGTACATTCATATAACGCTTTAATCACATGACCAGCCCATTGATTTAGTGGGACTAGGTCCACGGTCTATTTGCAAAATGAGTCTAAATCATCTTGGCATCCACTGATAAGATTGTGAGACATTTATACAATATTTAGCAAATCAAGATCAGTCTGTTCCTATAGAATGCAATAGAAATTTACAACTATTGTGAAAAGCCTTAGAACAGCACCTTTTTGATGGGTTTTAAATCCATCCCATCGAAATCTTCAGCCAGCATATAAATTCTCTGTTAACATCTATGGGATTGTTAAACATACCTGGAGAAAAGCTGTCACATCATTCCTGTTAACCTGGTAGAACCTCTCAGTAAAGAAAGGGAAATAGGCTAGGAACATACATAAATTTTGAAGACTTTTATATATTTTCACCTGGTGAGTCATTAATAGCCCCCTGCACATCGATCTAAACGCCTACAAAATCCAGTGGTATTGCTCAGACCATGTAAAACAGCTCAGGATTTGGCTCATTATCATGTTTAAGTCACTTCTATTAAATTTCTCCTTTTTGTCATCCACGTATGTTGAGCACCTCCCTTAAATTCCAGGTGAAATCCACAGGATACTTCATACAAACATCTGCATTGAACAACTGACTCTCTGGGTTAGCTGCTAAGTTCAAAGTAAGACAGGGCTATGACACTGTATATTTTGTTGGATGTATTTTCTGGATTTGTGGGGTAATGGCTGCATGATCTGATAAAAACTGAGGCTAAATGAACTCTGCAATTTGTATTCCTACAGGCATAAGTTTATTGGTTTGGGGTTTTTTTGTTTTGTTTTGTTTTGTTCGGGTTTTTTTTCCTTGGCTTTGTCTGTAAGGTTCATTACTTACAGTTACTGCAGAATCAATTTGAAATGGCCGAAATCAGTGATGGAATTTATAGCACAATAAATGTACTGCCATACAAGTGCTGTTACACATGAAAGGGCCTCGGAATATTCTTTTCAGCAATCCTTCTACATAGCAGAGTGTTCTGTTTTTATCAATTTAACAGAATCGTAACAGGTATACTCTGAGAGGTGTAATCCTGACAGCTACAGAGCAGATTTTCTCTGAGGCAGATATTTTTACAGGAAAACAATATTATTGATAAAATCTTAGTGTATCAGAACACAGAAAAGCAACTGAACACATCTTTTTCATTCTCCACATCAGGCATTTGCAGTTTCATTCACACATACAAAAAACCTGAACCAGAAATAGCTTATTAAGAAAGCATTCTCACACTCCTTGAGTTATATATTAATTAGTTATCAGTTTAGGAACCCTAAAAACTGGAGTAAAAGCACATGGTGGGCACTATGGTGTATGGAAAATGTGGAGGGCACTTGAAGATAAAGTATAGCATCAGTAGTTGCCTCTTTGTATAGTTTATGAAGATTTACATTTCTACTTAGTATATTTTTCTTTCCAAGTGTCTCTATTATAGACTTCTCATATTTTACAGCATTTTGAAGCACAGAAAGTTTTAACTTTAGCGTGATGCATTGTGAAAAAATGCAGAAAAGACAGATGGCAGGCTGTCCTCCCCAAAACTCAATTTCATAATATGCATGTGATTGCTAATAGGCAGGCACTAAAAAACAATTTTCCTTGATGGAGAAAAGCTGATAAATTGTCAACATAAACTTTGTCTGTGGTTGCCCCTGTGAGCTAAAGCTCTTCTGTGAGTTTTGTACCATCAAAGTCTGCATCTTACAACCGTAACAAAATTTATGAATGCATATGACTATAAAGTGACTGAAAACAACCCATAATGCATGTTTGTGTATTGTGAATCAGCTCCTTGCTTCCTCAGGAAAAATGGTGTCCAGTGCCCCATTGCTCTCCCTTGACTATGGGAGAGCCAGACTGGCTTCAGCGGTCCACTGTGAGCTAATTAAAGTAGGGCACCGCAATTAGGTATCTCTTAAACACAGTGCTAGGTCTTTGGCGGACTGACCTAACCAACATAGTCTTTGTAACTACCTGAAGCATCACAAGAATTGAAAGCAGTTGATTGGTTAGGAAAAAAAAACAGATTTCTGAGCACTTGAGCAAGGAGAAATGAATGAAAAGGCTGATAAGGTAATGATTTTCAAGAAGAGAAATGTTTAATATTTCTGAGGAAAAACATGCCTGAACCTTCCAAACTATGTCATGTGAAAGGGCTCATTGTGTTCACATGAAATAACATTAAGCATTCAGTTCATGCTTGCTCAAATTCTTGGGGAAAATGTCCAAACTATTTGTACATAGAATGAGTCCTGTTTACATTGAAAATGCAGAGTTCATTTTGGATTGAAACATTTTACTGCAACTGGTAGCTACTAATTTTGATTTTTTTTTTTCTAAAGGCTTATAACTACTAAATATTTGCATGCCTGTAAGAATTCAGATCTTATTTCTAAGAATAACTGAGGAGGAGTAACTCAACAGCAGTTGAGCTGTGACTGCTCGGTTATAAGCATATTTGCCTGGAACAAAATAACGTGATGATCCCACCACATATTTCATTGCAAAATTTTCTTAACAACTTTCATTGTGAAAAGATTATAAAACATTTTGATTAGGCTCTTCTTGCTATACAGAGGAGACGCTACTTGCAAGTATGTGACCAATTCTATAAAGTGAAGCCATGGGAACAATACGTATTTCCTGAACTTTCTTTTAATTAGAGCATTGCTGTCAATTTTAAAGACAGCAGAATTGCATCCTGTTGCTCTAATTGTTTGCAGCCTTTATTACTCTTCACATGTCCCCTAAATTAAAAAAAAAAACAAACAAGAGCAAAAAAAGAACAGCAGTAGACCAAGAACAGATCTCAACTTTAGGAAATATTGCCAAACTTAGGCATACACACTCTTTTCCAAGTATATTTGGATAAAGTCACATACGTGCTATATGGTTTGATTTAGGATGGAAAAATATACAAAGACTAGAATTATAAAAACTGAGTATGTCTGTGCAAAGGGAAGGGGAATGGGAGCTTCTAATGTGCTGTCAGAAACAAAAATGGAAAACATATTGTTTACAACTGATGAAACAGACCTTGGCTGTGTCCTTTTAATGGCAAGCAATTCACACAGCAATGTGCAGAAGAAGTTCAGAGAGAATAAAATGCCTATTCATAAAAAGTGAAATAAAACTTGTAACCCTCTTCAGGGCAATCTCTTCAGAGATCAGACCTCTTTATGTGATCTGTATGGATTCCAAAAAAAGCTTCAGTATGAAGTTCGTAAGAAAATTACCACTTTTTGTAATATACTTAGTGTTTTCACTTCTTTGGAGTCTTTCATATGAATTTTAAGCAATGGAGACAATTAAGATAATTGTGCTCTCCCAAGCTTATTCTCAGATAGTGATTATTTTCCTTCAAGCAGGCATGAAATTTGTGGTTCTAAGAAGGGACAGCCAAAAAATATAGAGTAACAATTAAATTTTCTTATTTCATACTGGTTGCAGATGCATTAAGGTATATAAGCTCCAGGGTCAGTATAAGCCTTGCTCAGCTTTCTTTAAAAGCACTGGGAGCAATAAAGACTTCCATTTTATCTTCAGTGAAATAATACTGCTGAAATATCACCTCATTTTTGATGTCAGCAATGATTTCTCTTCATCTCCATGATGTCAAATGGGAATTATTATTATTAGAATGACGGATTCCTAATGATGTTGTAAAAAGGAGAAACTGAAACTCTTCCCACCAAACATCTGTATTCTGCCTTCTCCACAGAGTAAAGCAGATGAGCTAGACTAAGTGCCATTCTTCAGCTGGTACCAGTGCACTAAACAGACAAATCAAGAGGCATGCTTAATCATTTAGAAACAGAAACATAATGGCTTATTTGGTTATATAATGGTGTATATGCACTTCAGGCAATAGTGAAAAAAAGACTTTTACAGTATAGGAACTCTTTCTGGGAAACATGGCCTGAAAAACCTATGATCAATTTTCTGCTCTAGAAGGGAAAACCAGCAAATCAGTGTACAGACTAATATCCAGACATCATTGCACCAGGTGAAGTCAACAGCTACAGGTAATGAAAGCCTCATGTCATGGTTCTTGTTTGACCACTGGCTTCATGTGTGGCATACTGGGGATGGACACATCACTGAGATACTGTGTCTTTGTTCTCCCATACTGTCAAATGAGCAGGTACAGAGAAACCTTGCTTCATATGACTGCAAATTATACAAAAAAAATTTGGTGTTTGAGAAAATGATGGGCCTTGAACCTTACGCAACCACCTATTCATATAGAAAGTCAGTGAAGAACAGCTGCAAAGTGCAAATGGGGCATTTGTGTGAGCAAATGGGGCATTTTGACTTGCTAATATTTCTGGTTTGGTCCAAACATAAACAGCTACAGTGCATAATGATACCCTACCATTTTTACATGTGCTTATTACATGTATTTCTTCATCACTGTTTTTTTTAATTGGAAAAAAATGAAAAAGTTTGTTGTTTTGAAATAAGAAAGGCCAAGTTTGCAAGGACCCAAGCCAGATGCCAGCTGAAGAGCAGGATGCCACCAGCCCTGCTTCTCTCCACAAAAAGGTGGCAGGAACAGCAGCCTCAGGGAGCTCTCCTGGTCTAAATCCAAGCAGCAGGAAAATGTGTTTTTCTCCTGATACATTGTTTCTTTTTCTTTCTGAGGAAAAGTATTCTGGAGTAGCTCTTCTAGACCCAATGAGAGCCCAGTTGAGAGTAAGAGTTCATCTTTTTCTGAGTTTTCTGTGGAGGTTCTGCTAACTTCGCACTATCTGATCTGAGTACTTTTTTATTTGGCATCTCATTTTGCCTATTCGGGGCAACCATCAAATCAAAAGAAGTATCAGCCTGAGAAAATGAAGCATGATGTGCTGAAACACAGAGATGATTTGACAATATTTATGTGTTAGGAAGATAGGCTGAGGATGAAGTACAGTATGCATTCACAGTTGGCTCTGACACAGACAGCCACTGTTATCTTTGGCAAGTTACTTGATCTCTTGGTATGCCATGTCAGCCCTTTCCAGCCTCAGAGGAGTGTTGTAAAAGTACATTCATTAATATAAAGCATCAGGAAAAAGCCAATAAAACATAATGATTTGTGCAAGAACCTGCACAAAAGGGAAACAAAGTTTAAAAACCACATGTGAATTATGGGTTAAAAAATAAATGAGAAGTGAAGATGCTTTTCCAAGTTCATGATGAGGTGAAATAATAATTCAGTGTTTATCTCATTGTTACACAATGCAAATAAATTAATGCAGGTATCGTATCGCTAAGAAGATATGAAAAGTAGAGAGCAAGAAAAAAAAAAGAACTTTCAAGAGGATTCAGCTTAAACAGGACAAAGAAACAACCCGATCCTCAGGAACTGTGGAAAGCTAACATTTCAGCATATATTGAATATAATAATTAATGATGAAGGAAAAATTACAGGGAAGTAATTCATAATGACAATATTTAAGTAGCATTTTAAAATTTTCCAGCTGTTTGTAAAAGAGATTTTTTTCTACTGTTTTTTAAATTTCTAAGAACACTTTGTGGTTGTAAAAATTCATTAATGAGACCCAACTTGTGTAGCTACTATGTAAAATGTGCTGTACAGCCTTAGCTATTCAAGGGAACATGCATGGTGGCCTTTCCTTTGTGGAGTAAATGTAGAGACAGGCAATACCTACAGCTTTACCTCCCTGAGTGCAATAGCATGCTTTTTCCTGGTGTCTGCGTTACTTACAAATGATTGATACACTCGAAAGGAACTTCTGATTGCCCACTAATACATCCTGTGACAAATCAGTGTAATCAAAGCAATGTCTCAGTGCAAGTTCCACATTTCTGGAACAGCTTTATTGTAGAAGATATTTTTGTTTAGAATTTTCATTCAATTAAATATTTACTTGCAAAGGCAACAGTCAAAAACACTCTCTTGAAAAAATATGGTCTTTTCCCTCTAGTTAATCTATCACAGTTCTACAAAAGCTTAATATACAAATGTGTTTTCATAAGATGTCAGGATTATACGCTTATGACTATCAATTCGAGTTACATTTTCTACTCAACAGCTATTGAGCTCATGATACCAGATCAAGACAATGCACAACAATGAGAAACACAATGAAAACCACATTTTCTGCAATGCAAAATTCGCTGAAATGCAAGTTTAAGAACCTTGCATTCAGTTTCATCCAACTTTTGAATTACATTGACTGTTTTACTGTCAATAAGCTTTTACCAGTGGAAAGTTGATACTGCTTCTGCAAGTATCTGCTGAAGAGAGATGTATTCATCTACATTAGCTTAATATTATTTACTTTTTTCAATATATGAACTTATTGTCTTTTCTAAACATACTTTGGACAAAAACTTTGAACTCTTGGAAGTGGTAGAGGTAATTAAAAAAGCTATTAGTGTCTGCATTTGCACATCTAATACGTTTACACTATGGGAAGGAGATGGGCCAAAATATCCCTTGGCAGCAATTACAAAACAGCCAAGTGGAGCAGAAATGTTGGCAGCAGCATCTGTTTGTGCTAGAGCAAATTCTGGCTGGTGATTCTTCACAGAGCACTGTGTGGTTTTCTTTGCTCCTACCTGAAGCATATTACCAAGCACTGACAATAAGCAGTGGCAGAAAACATGGGTGGATAACTCCGGAAAACACTGTGGACTGAACACCTCTCCCTTTCAGCTAGGCATTCACACTTGGGAGCACAATAACTTTCTCCCAGTGTGTAACAGGAGGAATTCCCTGTTTCTCTCTCTGGTGAGATCTCATTGTTCTCATCCCACTCACTGATCTCTGTTTACTAACAAACACTGCAGTGGGTCTCACACTGCGCTGTTCAGACATCTAAATAATGTGGTACTTAGCAAAGTGCAACAAGTATTTTGTATCTGTAAGACTCAATAAAGCTTGGTTCTAGAGAGAAAATCAGATTTGGCTTGGAGCTGATCTCTGTCCATTTTGAATATTTTACTATGTGTCAGAGTATATCTTGATCTAATAGTTTTCTTTCACTGTTATATCCACTGAAATGTAGCTTCAGAATTACACTGCAAAAGATCAGAATCAAAGGCAATTGCTGCCAGTTTAGTGGTAATATTATATAACTTATTCTTTAATAACATAATTCATAAAAATAGAATCTCTCCCAGAAAGTTATCTGTGTTTGCTCAATTTTATGTTTTCTTACCTTTCAGAATCCAGTTCGTGATACCTGATTTACACAGTTTGGAAGATACTGCAACAAAATAACAGCTCTGAAGCCCTATGAACACTTAAGACAATACTGGAGGAGAAACACATCCTGACACAGGTGTCAGGAATACTACAGCTGCAGTCATCATGAGGAATGATCAAAGCCCACATCTCTCTTTTAAAGATGGCTGCTATTAAAAAGGCCTTTTATATAATACTAACTGGTTAGTTTCATTAAAGCTGCTGCAATAATGAATGCCTAACATACATTCATGTCTCCAGATGTGTAGAACAGTGCTATAAATCCCATTTAAAAGATGCTTAGTCCTGAAAATGTTTTTCTGAGAAGATGGAGTTAGTAGATGCCGAACACTTTTAAAAATTGGTTAATGTATTTAGATGCTGAGTGTGAACCAGGCTTTTTCAGACAGCTCTCCTAATAGAATCTCAGAGCTCTATAGCAAGGCATAAAATGAAGTCTAGTCTTCTTAATCCTGTTGCAGACCATCCTTTCTTGAACCGTATCTTTATATCTACAAGTAGATACTTCATAAGACTCAGATTGGCCCATTAGTGTTTTGTTCTTTTATAAGTAATGCTGCATCTTTACTAGCTAAGAGACTTCCTTTTGACTTAAAGGTCATCGATTTACATGGGTGAATTCTCGATCAGTTCTTTCTCTCTGACAAATTACCTTTAAGTCTTCCCAGTGCTGAAAAGTCTGGGGAATGCATGTGCTGACATTTAGAAAACTCTTCACATAATGCTTCCTGATGTTGGTTTCTTATTCCTTCTTCACTCAATTAAGGAGGTGTGGCAGTAGCCATGTGATGAAATACTAAATTCTGCAGTTTTCTTTCTTCCTACAGAGAAAGGTCAGAGAAAGGATACCTTTCTGGGACAGGGTAAAATGCTTGACAGAAAAGATTTCAAGGGGGGGAAAGATATTAGAAGACAACAGAATTTAGGCCAAGCTGGAAAGTGGGATATGTGAATTCCCTCAGGCTGAGGAGGGAATTAAATCTGACTCTAACATAGCCTACATCTGAGAAATGTAATGATCATTAGACTGTTACGCAAAAAAATAGCTGCCTTCTCTTTCTTCCTCCTTATTCCCCTGAAATGCAAGGTGGTTTCCTGCTGTGTTCTTAACCAGCCCCTGATATATTGGGTCCTTAAAGTGATTTTTGAATAGGGGTGTTTTGATTCTGAATTCCAGGTGAATCTTTCACTCAGATGGGAAACAGTAATTTCAATTTTGGATTGACTCAAGAGAACAGTATTACAAGCAAAGTGCAGTGGCATAATTTCGTCTCTCTAACAGAGTTTTTTGATCTCTTGCCCTCTTGGGTTAATGAATCTAAATTCTGCCAAACCCTGCACTTACTTGAAGTGCACAACTGAGATTTACAAATCTTGCCCGACTCTTCAAGTTCTAAAAAAAGAAATAATAAAAACAATTAATTTAAAATTTTGATTAAAGTCAGGAATATTGTGAAAATGGATAATAGAACTGATGCACATAAAATTTCAAAAAGAAATTCAGATTTCCATCTTCAAAATCAGCATTCAAAGTATTATAACTTTATGATTTAAAATGCGAAATTTGACAAGACAGTCTTGGAAAATTTCGATTTTAAACAAGTTGGTAGAAAGACACCATTGCACAAAACAAAAAGATGAAGTTGTGCAGACTACAAAGACTAATTTGTGAAAACACTTCTATGGAGTTTTGGTCACTTTGCTTAAGCTTGATTACTTTCCGTAATTCTCTTGGATGTGAAGAACACCAGAGAGAAAATCAGGTATAAACACCTGTTTTTGGCATTGATAAGAGCTGTGATTCTGTAAAGCAGCAACGCAGGGCTTACACTTGCATGCAGTGCTAACACTTCTGTGCCACATTAAAGGACTTCAGAACTCCTCAAAATCATACACAAATAGTTGAAACAAAGTTTATTTCATTTATCTCCAAAGACTATGTATGTGCTTTTCAGTAATTCTTAGGCATGTTTCAAAGACACCAAGGCCTCACTTTAAGGCCAAAGTATCTAAATAACCTAGGAAATAATTCTTTTCTCGATAATACAAGCTTAAAAGTCTAGGGTTGTAAATAAGATTTTGCTCAGGGCATGATAGCTGCTATGTTTACTTCCAGTTACTGAAGAGTCTGCAGTAGACTAATTGCCTTGCAACCTCAATAACTTTGATGTTTTAATGACATGGAGATTGTTTCTTGTTGACACTGAATGGGACAAAGCAGGCATCCTGGTAGCACAGCAGATGATAGAAAGTACCACTGCAACTAGGAAGAGACAGAAAGATTTTTAAGATGCCCTTAACTCTGTTGACAGATCACCAAGAAGGTTGACTGCCAGCTTCTTGGGAGATGGAGAGGTAACAGAATTTACACCAAATTCAGAAATTGCCACAGTAACAGTAAAAGTACAAGGGAATCTCCTCATATTTGCTCACTCACCTCTGTAATAGCTTATCATGAGAGGGCTACTCTCTAAAGGAGTAGAGCAGTATGCATGGATATATACTAACACATCTGATGAGATGATGAACTTGAAACTACTGGCAACTACTGATGATGCTCAATGCTTTGATGACTACTTCATCCCATTAATTATATTTTGTTCAAGAGACCAGTAACAGGCCCTAAAATTTTGAACAAAGAAAATCCTAGCACAATCTGATGTGAAAGTAAACATGACAATAGCATAATACATGGGAGTAGGAAATTTATCACCGAACTTGAACAAAGTAGTTTTCAATTGAAATTAGCTTTGACATATGCGTAAGTCAGACAATAGAAACACTGAAGGTGGGATAGCTATTAAGTAGACAGAACAGTGACCCTCAAATGGAGGAAAACAAGTGGAGAAGGAGATAAAATGCAGACAAAACTCCCCAAATGAAATACAAACCTATTTTTTATTGATTAAAAAAAAAGTGATATATCATCATGTATCTCAGACAGCAGCTGTAATGGTAATACATTCTGAGTTTTGCAGTGAATGGAATTACCATTTTTTTCTTTTTGTTTGTTTTCAATGTGTTTTATCAGCTGACTACATTTTATTTGCTTTTTTTTTTTTTTTAAAGATTGTAGATTTACTCACTGAAAACTGAATAGCTCTCTAGCACTGCACGTAAACCCTTTTCCTACAGTACCTGAGACTAAGAATGAGAAAATCCAATTCAAGGAGGGTGCTGGAGAGCAGTGAAAGGGAAGGAAAGAGGGCAGACTAATCATGTAACCACTTTCCTATTTCAGACTTCTAAGGTAACATAATTAATGGAAAAAAGGCCATTACCTCCATCTTTACGTATAATTCAGGACTAATTAAACCAGTCCAGGAATGGACTATAAACAGGGTTCATCTCATGTCAGAACTGTCTGGAACAGGGTCTCTTTGAGGTATACATATGTGTAAGTCTATCAGTGTGATTTTTGTTCCAACATTTCTTTTGACAGAAAATTAGTCCTGACTAGATCAACCTGAATAATTAATCAATCTCATTCTCTGACTATTTTCAATTTTCTGTGATTTTCCTGAGGCAGGGATCACTCATTCTGAAAATTGCCTAAGCATCTTGTGGACCACCTCAATCATTTGCTATCTAAAGAAAGTATTCATCAGCAGTCCTCAAAGCAAGGAAAAAATGGAGATGTGGTTCTGAGCTCAGCAAGAGTTTGGAATAAGACACAACTACTTCACAAAGATGAAAAGTATTGTCACTGCTGGAGGATTGAATCTGCAGGGAGCTCAATACCTTTGACAGAGCTGAAACTTGACTCATGTAAGACACAGAGTTTCAAGCACACTGGTCCTGATGAATGTCTGTAAACTGATTCAGAATGGTTAACCCACTCACAATGACACAAGAGCCTGTCCTTGAACACTGCCAGAGACTGGGCAGCCACGACTTCTCTGGGCAACCTGTTCCAGTGCCTCACCCACCCTAACAGTAAATATGTCCTATTCTGGTTCTGGACTAATATTAGATTGTCAGGAGTGCAAGAAGAGAGAACGACAAAGTCACTCATGTCTCTTCCTTTTGTTCTCACCTAAATCTAGCAAAAAATGACAGAGTACAAAATCCACAGACAAGTTCTCTATTTTTCCCATCGCAAAAATATCCAGCAAAACAAGTTCTCTGCCAATCTAACTTTGGCCTAACCTGGAGAGACCATGCCTAATGATGAAAATTAGTATAACTTTGATGACTTGCCCATCCATTCATTCATTCTCCTTTTTCGTCCTGGGACTGCCAGTGTACTTCCTGGTCTTGATACCTCCTGAGACTTGTAAACTGGTCAGCATGAACAAGTACTAAGCATGTCCTTTCAGATGTTGACAATTAATCAGTACACAAATTAAAACTTGTGGTGCCTTAAGAAACCACTGTCTTGGACCTAAATTTCCATGAGCAACTACTTTAAAAATCTTGACCCAGAAACCATCCAACAGAAGGACTCCCAGACATTTGCTTGCAAAGAAGACATTTCTACCAGCTGTTTTATTGCTCAGGTAGACTACCTTGATGCTATATTCACAGAGAATTTTTTGGGAAAAGTGAGTTGGGAGATTTAACTTCAAAGCTCTTCTAAATCCTTCTCTGAAAACTAAAAAAAAAAAAAAAAAAAAAGCTT
Organism: Nestor notabilis; assembly: GCF_000696875.1. Classification (NCBI taxonomy): domain Eukaryota; kingdom Metazoa; phylum Chordata; class Aves; order Psittaciformes; family Psittacidae; genus Nestor; species Nestor notabilis. Next base: position 66,477 of record NW_009930997.1, read on the forward strand.
GTGAAAGCTTTAAAATAAATATTGACAAGCAACTTCTTTAAATACACACACATTCTCAGACTTATTTGCTTGCACCACTCTTTTATCTTGTATAATACTTAATGGATAACATATTTCACTCCACATGTTGACAAATGTTAAAAATGTGCTGTTCCTTCTAGTTTTAGTATACTGCAAAGCCACTGATAGCTACAGGCACTATGAGCGATGTATGACTGAAGAAAAATGAGATTATTGCTGATAAGGAACAAGAGACTTTCATATCTTAAAAGAGTCTGAAATCCAGCAAATATGATCCTCAGCAGCAGATGCCCCTCAGACAGACAATGAAAGAAAAATGGTGGAAAAGTACTCTTTGTGGCTTGTTGTTTCCTTCAGCCAGAATGGCAGGGAAATGAAATAGCTCTAGCATACTGCCTGCATGAAGAAATCCTACCTCTCTGGGAAAAACATAACCCAAAGATGACTAACTGCCAACAAAATGAGCAGTAGTTTTCCATTGTGGAAAAAGTGATGTTACTCTGACTCACCTTCTTTGGTAAAATACACCTTTACTCTGGAAGTGTTACTCTTTTGAAGGCTATCATGCTGTTATCATCAATGTTTATTAAAATAATGATCCATTTAATGAAGGTGTAGTACCAAAGCCAAACCTCGGGCTGGAAATATTGTATTAAAGAGTTTTTAAGCAAAGGAATGAGACATATACAAATGTGAAGTAGCTCCTTTCTCTGTCTATTAATGTGTCGTTGGAACATGATGAACATAATTTAAAGATGTCAACATTTCATGCTACAGTGCAACCCTTACCTTGTATCCTGACGATTTGATGTGCACTCCTCGCTTGGTCAGCGTAGATTTCATTCGGATGAAAAAAGAGCGCTCTAGAGTGTTGTCAGTGGTTAGTAAACTGGGGCTTGTAGATTCCACTAGGGAATACAAAAAAAAAAAAAACATATACACATAATTTAGATTTTATACATCCCCTCTAAGCTGTTTTTCAGGTGCAATCCTTGAACTCACTAAAAATAAATGACTGATGGATGCTAAGAGTGTTGTAATCAATTTACCTCGTTTAGAAACTGTTTACTTAGCAAAAAAAAAAATTTGAAAAATATATGTATACTCAGTAAGTCTCATTTTCAAGTTCTTTTCCCATAGAATTTTTAACAGAGATTTGCCTCATTAACTCTTTCTTGCACAGTTTTGTTCTGACTGAAGTTATTTTGTTAGGGTATGAAATTGTTTTAAAAAATTGGGTGTTCTTCAGTATTTTGTGAAAGGCAAAGTCTCACTGACTTTTAGCAATTCTGCCTGCTGAATTAGGCTGCAAGTTCTGCAGGCTTTTATTCCCGAGTCACCACTCTGCTTGCAGTGACACTCTGGTGTGTCACGGCTGGTTTTCAGTGCCTTGGTTTCCCTATGAGTGAGGGTTGATTACTACCAGTAAAGAACTGAGCAGCCTGAAGGCAAAAATGCTCAAGTAAATGACACATTTATTGTTATTGTCATCATCATCATCGTTAATTATTGGTGATTAATTAGTCACTAATGAAATACCTTTGTAGTCCAACTGAAGAGATATTTCCTGCCTGAAACTATAGCTCTCACCCATGGTTCTTACTCACTCAACTGCAATTTAAACTACTAAACACTTTTAGTATAAACCATGATAAAACAGCAGGTACAACCTTACTTGGCACTGAGATATTGTTTATACAGTCTTTATTATTGCTATCTTTAGCCCTGATAACCAACCTCTCCCCAAAATATTGTTCATGGGAAAATTTTTACAGATTATGATAAGCAAGCATTACTGGAGATCAACTAACTTTCAGTGAGTAGTTAACACTGAATAAAAAAGTTACTGTTTTGGAGAACTGACCAAACTACTAGTGGAAAAGATTCAAGTATTTAAAAGCATTTGTTATGCTGTCAAAAGAAATACAAAAACTTGCTTGTAAGCTAAGGATTATATTGAATTGTCCTTGATTTAAAGTGGTCATGTTGTCTTGTGTTCATGGCATTTGAGCTCTGGTGTGATAACTGATAACATTGCCCCTTTCTTTAGTGTCTCTCTTAAGATTTTTTTGTTTTAGAGAGCATGAATTCGATGTCATTTTAAATGTACAGCTCTTTATCACTCGAGGGAAAAGCAGAGCCATGTTATATTTAGTACTTTCATTTCTTCTGATTAAATATGAATTACTATGAAATTTTTCTCATCATCTAACACGCCATAATACGCCAACAGCTTTTTAATACACTATATAAGCACAAACTTCTGCTCTAAGAGTTTAATTTGCCCCTCTAATCCAATCACATCAACCTTATTTCTCTTATCAGAGATTCCCATTTTGAATTAAATGAGCTCATTAGTTTTAATCAAAAGCAGAGAGATCAAAACTTAAACGTAAATGCTTTAGATCAGAACTGTCAGTCAGCCGTGCAGTTCTATTTTACTAAAACACAAGATCAGAGACCCTTAGAACCAATTTTTTCTCGTAAGGGATGCCAAGAGCTTGAAGATGCTATATAATTTTTTTTTCTTTTTTTCTCCCAAGGACAGATTATACATTTAAGGTTAGACTTAATTTAGAGTGTATTTTTTTCATCCTGGAGGAAATGGGAAAGTACACCATTCTGCTGTTGTCTCTTTCACGTTTATTGGTGCTGGTCCTTGGAGACCTGAACAAATGTGAAGTCATCACAATCCATGCAACAAACCTGTCCTCAAAAAATTCAGTTCTGTTCAGCAGTACCACCTAAGAGATAAAACTCTGAAAGAAAAGACATGTGTTTCAGGGTAGAGGATAGCGGAACCCTGAAACAGCAGCCAGGGTCACTGGGATAGCAGCAATACTGGTAAGATGAGGGTCATAATTAATTATTGTTTTTATTGTACAGTACTCTACAGTGCAGTAGTTAAAGAGTACATTAAGAAACCACAGCATGGGTGCTTCCTGCTGTGTGAAGAAATGCTAAAATCAGCTTAACAAGTGTAGTAGTAGTCCAGCACATTATGCTTTAGCACAGGCAATAAGTACAATATGTCCTCATGTGTTCTAATGGTAATTACCTAAACACACAGAAGTAACGTTAATTAAACACACAATATCTCACACTCGAAAAATGATCAAGCTCTAATACACATGTACCATTCCCAAGCATTGAGATTAAAATTTCTCTTTCATACACAGTTTTATGAAAAAAAGGAAAGCATGTGACATATAGTACAGTATACTCGGCATTGACATTTTCCAGGATCATGTCGGCTATTATCATAAGCTTAACATTATATTGATGTTACTATAACATGTGCAAAAATATACATCTCTGTAAGTGAGTAAAATGCATATAATTTATGTAATAGACTGGAACAGTGCCTGTAGTATAAATATGTATTCTGAAGTGTTGGATTTTCTTTAAATAAAAGTACCTGAGAGTGTACGTGTGAGATGGGATTAGTTACCTAAAAGTCCAGAACAGCTTATGAACAGCTTTTTGAATTTCTCTCAGGAGAGAACCACTACTGCTAATACTACAAATCTGCATTCAGAGTTGCACCCACTCACGACAGATACTGGAACAATGCTAATGGTGATTACGCATGCAGGATTTTAAAAACAGGATGTGTACAAAGCACATCCATCGATGTCAGTGAGATTTGCACAGGAATATATGGAATATGGCCCATTATGAGTTCTCAGGACTTGATTTTAAATGCCTATCATTCAGCCTTTTCATTTTTTTCCTGTTCTGTCAAAGGAGGTTAGCAATCTGACAAACATCAAAATGCAACTCTGCAGCACTTCATTTTTGATTTTATTTTTGTTTTAAATTTGTAATCCAAGACCTTTAAAAAAGCCCGAAAAAGCAAGGTCCACTTGGCTTGATACTATAGTAACTAAAGATGTCTTTTACACTGAAAAATAGTGCTCCTGGGCTGAATTTACTGAGTCTAAACCTACTGTTGAGTTATAAACCTCTAAAACTGTGAGTCTAGAATGCTAATAATATGATAAAAGTCAGTGCTCACTGCGTGTGAATGAACACACTATACACTGTGAGGCTTAGAAGCATAAAAAGTAAGTCTGGATTGTCTTTGCAAAACAGATAACTGTGTACTCTCCTGGGAAAGCACTCGCCTTTGTGTGTCCTTAAATATCTTTGGCAGATACTACTAAAGGAATAAACCTCTTTTCTTTCCACTCCTGAAACTGCTAATGCAGGATGAGATTTCTGGCCATGAGGAATGCACTGCCCATTCCAAAGGGCGTGAAGCTGCAACCCACTATACTTGTACAGAAGTGTCATAAATGTTAGAGCGCTAACCAAGAGCCACAGAGCCAAATGGGAAGATGGTATGAACTAGTGGCCAACTCACAAAATCATTTAGTTATCTTCCCCTAGGCATTTCTACATGAACAAACCTTGCAGGTCTGATCCTTCAATGGGCTTTGCCTTGGGATTAATCTTGGGTCCAGACCCCACCTTTTAACTTCACATGCTGGAAGAGTTCTCTAATGTTAGTGAAATGTGTACTGATAAATAAACTTGCACATAACTATTTGGAGGACTGAGGTCCATGGCTCTGAACCTGCAGTCATCTGTGGAGGTACTGTGCATCTGTGTGCAGCCTGACTGCCTTAATGCTGTACAGCAAAACAAGGTAAAACAATGCAAATAATTCCTATAAATACAGCATAAATAAATACAGTAACAGCACAAGTACTATCCCTATGACTGATTCACAAGCACATTCAAATTCAGATAAACAATATGTCCCCCAGGAAAAAAGAAGTTCCAAATTTGATTTATGTCTTAAATAACGAAATGCTGCCAAAGCAGCCTGAATAAATATTCACCAACTTCTGGTTTTTTTTCCTTACATGCATTAAAAATAATTGAGAGGAGAAAAATGCATTTTCATATGCCAAACAGATAAAAGTTAGGCTTATCATTCTTAGGAGGAGCAAAAGCTACAGAGGGAAAACCAAACACCAACAAAGAATTTCAGGGGATTGGTGGGAAAAAGCTTATGGTTTAACGTACAGAAAATTCTGGATTTGATAGCATTTCTGGAAATTTTCACCTGGCTTTCATTTCTCTTCCTTGGAAACAGGTATCTAAACAGCTTTTAAGAGACATACTCAAACACCAACTATACAGCTGTTAAAAGAGAAGCAAAATGAAAGAATATACAAAAAAGTAATGAAAAGGAAGCTGTCTTCTCATGTTATCTTCTACACTGGCAAACCTCTTCCCACATTTTCTTAAAGTCTTATAATCCTTTACGTAGGCAACTGAGAATCATTATGTTGAGATGAATAATTAGGTAATATAAATCTGTCACTTTCAGATGGACCAGATGCAACTTTGTAAATGTTACTATTTCTTCTGTGCAGTTTATTGTCTGTAACCAGGCATTAGAAGACCTAGCAAAATTCAGCCTTGAGGAGTTAACTGTCCTGTTTTTCTCATATTATTGCCTCTTAAAATGTGTTTTTAATCAGAAAAGTAAATCTCAAAAGAGCACTGTTTCCAAGGTCATTCTCTCTTAGTAGTCTGCAGATCAAATTTGATTATTTTATAAGCTAAAAGATAGATTTTTTCCTAACTATTAGCCCAGCAAATACAATTCAAAAGCTTCAAATTAAGACAATTTATTTCCAATAAGTGCAAGTTACTTAGCACTTGTGCAGATGCATGGTTTTAAGTGAAGTGGGTTTTGTCTGATTGCAGGTTGAACATGAGCAAGTACCAGAAGCTAAAGCTTGGTCTATGAAGGTGCTGAAGATTCTTGGACTATTTGGACGAACCACTTAGGCACATTTACGCACCTGGGCAGCCTGACTGGAGATCAACTGATGAGCATAAGCAAAAATTTTCTACAGGTGATCTCTTGGCCTTGGTGGTGTGCTCAGCAAAGTGCTTGCAAAATCAAGGACTACCTGAAATATTTAGTGGGTGGCAAAGAAGAGGGTAGTTCATTCTTCCAAGGCACTGCTATTTCTAAAAAGAGCTGTAGGAATAATATTTTTGCTGTAAGCTGTCCCAGTTATAAACAGGAACTTGAAATCCCGAATAACCAGATTTGGATCTGAAATTCATGGTACTTCTATCTAACTTGCTAAGACTCTTAAAATTTCTGTTTCACTATTTCCTGAATAGCTGAAGAAGTTAAGAATTGGACTGCAGGCTTTTGGTGACTTAATTCTCTTCTTTCCTTTACACAGGGGGAATAATGCTGGGTTATGGCCAAGGCCTCACTGAAAAGGGGAAAGGCTCAGGGCAGCTCTTTCAAAAGAACTGGAAAGAAGGATGACTTCCTCTAAAGAATTTATTGCTAGGTAATGTTTTCAGACACGATAATAAACAGCTATTTCTTGTCATTCTACCTCCAAGATGAAGACAATTCACTTTTCATTACCTATAAGCCTATTAGAAATTCAAAGGCGTAAAAACTTTAAACCCTATCAGACTTCTGTTGAAAGCTGGTTCTTTTAACACTTCTTATTTGTTTGTTTTCTCTCTCATCCCTCCAAATTTTCCAGATCCAACAATGGATGAAGTGAGCTGGCATCTCAGATTGTTTCAGTTTGGCTGTTTTATATAAATTCCTTTATTTTTTACAACTAATTTGACATTGAAGCCTTACAAACAGAATTAACATTTTATCATAATACAAAATTATATTTTATATATTTACATATAGAGATATTATTATCTTATATTATCAAAATCTGTAATTACCAGGCTTGGCTCACATGCGATGGTGCACACTGTTAAGCATAAGGTGTCTGAAACTCAGAGAACAAGTGACTAACTCAGCGTATCTTTCTAACGTGATAAAAGTACACGTATTTAGGCAAAAGTCAAGTCAGTGAAGTAGCAGTGAACTTAGATAAAAAGTCAGAAAAGTGGGAGAACACTAACATCTTATTTGCCTGATACACTGTGGGTTTATAAGACCTTGGTTATTATACAGGAATCTGCTGACTTGAACTGTGTGGTCACAACACAATGTAGTTAGCATTCTTAATTTGCATAGTTAATCCCAACTTTTTGATTTCTTGAAAATTGCCTCCAAAGGAAGCAGTGAAACCCCCAATGTGTAACTATATATAATTTAATGGAAGAAACTATTAGAAATGCACTAAGAACACTTCCGTCATTTCAGGGATGCATGCTAAGTGACAAAAAGCTCAGTTCAGTTGCCCACACATAGGGCTACAGTTTTCTTGTGAGCTGCTCCACAGTATCCAAGATGTGCACAGGAATGGCACTTCCCTGTGTACATTTCAGGGCCTCTAGAAGACCCAATTCTTTCTGGAGCAGCTGATGGATGCCAGGTGTGTCTCAAATAGCACAAGTTCCCTATCTTTGGGAAACTTAAGCCGCTAGAGCCTGATCCCATTTAGGTAAGTAGGAATATTATGAAAGGCCTTGGACCAAGTTCCTGATCATTATTTTATCATTTCTAAATTTTGCTCATTAATAATCAAAAAAATTTGATCATTTTTTTGCATTTTGCTCAGCCTGTTGCTTAGGGCTTTGGTTGCAGATGTCAGCTTTCAATCTGGTGTATATGGTTACACCAGACTTTGAAATGCGCTTGCGTTATTCCCCAAAATACACTAGACTTACAAGTAAAGAGTTTACAATGTTTTGATTTTTTTTTTTTTTTAACTACAGACTAGGCCCATGTACTGGCTCTAGTTATGTAGGATAAACTAAAGTAAAAACTCATTGATAGGCTTTCCCTATTATTATATAGAGAAATTTTTTAATGTTCCATTATCCTTGCAAAACCAAAGCAGTCTGAACTACTCTTTACTGGACTAAGAAATATTAAATACTTCTCAAAGCTTCCTTTCTTCTTCTTCTGCTTCTGCATCTCCTTCTATTTCTTCTTCTAGTCTAGATACATGTTTTATTAGCCTATTAATTCCAGACATATGTAATTTACTTCCCATGTAAACTTTACTCCACAGAATTCTTTATATATCTGGTAAAAATATAGAATGAGTTAGGTGCCAGGAAAGAGCAATAAATAAAGCGTTGAGAGGATGAAGCTATGAGTAAGATTTCTGTTACTCCTATAATGTTGAAAGACAGATTTTACAACAACTTTTGGTAGATCAGTGATCTATGAAATGCATAGAGGTTTTTTTGCCTGTTTGAAAACAACATAATAAAGATTTGCTATTAACAAAACTAATCATGGTAGGAAACTTTAACTCTGAAAATGCCTTTGGAAATGTTACAGCCCACTGGGCTTCAATCCATTATCTAAACATTCGCAATGTATCCCCATTCATCCAATAGACTGGAACAACTCTCTAAGAGCTGTTATGGTCTAGTGAGTGAGTGGTACATAAACCATACTGCATATGAAGCTCAAACTTCCTGCTATGTTTTTACATTTAAAGTTAATTTAGTTTAAGCAATGGAATAAATAATCTGACCTGACCTGTTGGCTTGGTTTCATGTGAGGTCAGCAACACTCATAATTTTTCAAGGTTCAGTGAGAGTCCCAAAGAAAATTAACACAGTGGTATTGTTTCCTTACTGTTTACTTATATTGCAGCAATTCTAATAAAGTTTGAAACAGAACACATCCAACGGCTAGGAGAGGTCCTGATGTTAGGAGAGTGCAGGATCATAAGTAATAGCACATCTGTCCTCTGTTAGGGCATGGGTATAGAGAAAAGAAACTGGGAGATGAGAAAACAGAAGAGTTAAAAACGGACCCTGACTAGTTTTGAGGGTAAACACTTCACTGAAATCCCTGAGAGCTTTATAGGCCTGTAAGGAATACAGGACTAGATGTTAAATCTCTTTTGAGATGTGCTTTGTTTCCAAAGCTTAAATGATTGTTATCCTTACCGAGCAACTTCTTATAAACAATATTTTGATCATTTTGTTTCTGCACAAAACTGTCAGTAAATGCTGTTCCCCCTCTTTCATGGCCTAGAAGGATCAGCTCAGGGTATTTTTAATCTCTTGCTAGTTTTCTGCCTTTGCCTAGTAACTTGTGAATCATTAGCTGACACTCCAGAGCATAGCTGTGAAAATAACTGTGGTTCAGAGCTGCCGACGATGGCCCACTAAAGTTTCCTCCCAGCACGTGGCATAAAACCCCCCAACAAACATTAAAAAGTCCCCTCTGATGTTGCCTAACATTGCCAGCCTGCTTAGGCTTAGAAAGCACAATGAAGAGGTTGTTTTCCAGATTTTCATATGCCAAATGGGAGGTGGTTTTGGTGAAGCTTTTCCCTGAAGGAAAGAAGAGCAGCCGAGTTATCTCATGCTGCTCAGTTGATTTTTGCATGATCCCACTCTGGGGAAGCATACACAAGTGTCAAAGTCAAGCTGCTGCTAGTGGATGTTTCTGTAGTCAGCAACTAAGCAATAGGAAAGCGCAAGAGAAAAAACGGAGTATCATAAAGACAGCCTTTGAGAGCACATGACATCCAGCAAAAGCTATTAAGCAGCAGCCTGTGTATGACAAGGAACAAACAGTATGAATGCAAAAAGTAAGCGTTTTAAATCTTAGTGGAATACCCCCGTAAATATAGCCACTTGAGGAATCTATTTCTTCAGAAAATACCTTTTGTGCTGCTGGGATATTTGGGGGATTCTATTTTCAATTCCTGTGTTCTGGATCTAGTGGAGCAACGCTTTTATCACGACTATAAAATGGTTACGAGCCAATTCTTCATATAAAACAGTCAGTAACAGTGGGGCTTTTTTATGACAAACATGATGTCAGACAAAGGGCATCAGGACTTAGTCTTTGTACTACAATACAAAATAACAATACATAAACACCTTTGTGAAAGCAGCTTGAAACCCCATGTTTTCTATTAAAAAGTCATGTTCAATCTTCACTGTTGATAGAACAGAATAGCTAACACAGAGAACATTGTATATCAGAAAGGTCAATAGTTATTATGAGCTACAAATATATTTTTTTCCATCCTTCAGGCTGTTTAGCGCATATCACAGCATGAGCAGCTGTCTTCTTTAATGCTTTTAAAATTAGAATCCCAAAGAGGAAGAAAAAATTACATTTGCAATGATTGCTCTTTGCTTTTGTAAGTTTACTTTAATACACTATTTTATATACATGAATCTTCCATGCAGCCTAACCAAGGGGTAGTAACTGGTTGCTAGTATCTACTGGATTGCTATATCAATGTGTATAGAATCCTGCCAAAAAATCACTTTGCACAAATTGTGTAACCTTGCTGAATAACCTTTCTAGAAAAGTACGTAGCTACTGGGCATATGTTTAAACCAAGCAAAGCATACATGTGCAAAAACAGCCTGATCATTACTAATGGTGAACGCTTACTGGTTTAGCAGCAATAAACAGAGAACCATCTGACCTACCACTTTCTGTTCACACACTGAAAATGGAAAAAAAGGGTGGTAGGACTGTGGCATCATTTGACCTCTTATTTTTTTTCAAACGTGGCAAGTATCTGGGTTCATCTTTGCTAACAGTGAGCAACTACTTAAAATTGCAAACAGCTTTCCATTCTGTTCTTTGGACTTCAGTCATATGGGCTCTACCAAACAGCTCTCTTTTCCAAGTTTGAACCTTGCCTGTATGTGTATTGGTGTGTTAAATGCAAACTGGTATTTTATAAATATTTTGAAGTATGGAAGGCAAGAAATAATTTTCTTTATAAAACAACTAATTTAAAATGGTTCAATAATAAAAAATGAGTTGGAGTTTAAAGCCATATGTTGTCAAGGGAAAATGAATATAATTGGCAAGAATGTTTTCCCCATAGGGCTTAATGTTTGGCTCACAGATAACTTCATTACAGGACAGTGGCAATAGCTGTGGTGCTAAGTGTCATGACACTACGTGGATTGTTTGGCGGATAAAGGAAAATGCTGCAGATTTTGCAGGATCTGTAGGAAGTCCTGGTCTAATGCAGATTAGGAGCTACTTCCTCCAGCTGCATGGCTTCAGAGTTCAGAAGACAGTCAAGCAACACTTTTAAAATGTCAGAAAACATATAATTTCATATACTCAGAAAGAACCTACTTGTCCATGTCAAAAAACAGTGTGACTAACACTGTTATTTCTAAAGAAAAAGAATAAAGGAAAAAATTAAGCAATATAGGCTTTCCCATCCCTTGCCCCAAACAAGTAACATTTAAAAATCTCCTGTGAATAAAAGTATTACTTAAACATGAAAATACTTATGTCCTCAGAACCGTGCATTCAAATTTATGTCAGTATGCTATTAACATTTCCATCATCACAAGGTTCACTGTGGAACTCTTCCCTCACATCTGTCAAACAGAAACTCTGTGACCCAGTTCAGACAAAGCAGAACCAGGCAGGCTGCTAATCCTGCTCCTGCTGAGGCACTTGCTAGCACAGGCACAACTGGCATGGCAGGTAGCTGATGCTATTAGTATGTGCTGCTCGTCTGGTAGTGATTCCAGCATCAGCCTTCACCTCTACCACCTCCATGCTCCTGGCTGCAGGAGGGGTAAGAAACCCAACTATCCAAGTTTCTCTATAGCTTTGTTCCTTATTAGTACCACTTCCTTGTTCCTGCTACAATATTGTCTCCTCAGGGTAGCATATTAAATTAAAACAGGGCACCAATACTCCCAAGGTACACTAAGGAAGTTCTTATACAAGTGAGTTAGCATTTATAGATTCCTTTGCTTATGCAAAACTTACAAAAAAGCCTAAAATAATGACAAGCACTATGCCATTGAAATTCAAAGAGAGTTGAGAACAGGTATATCCAAAAATGACAGACTTGAAACTGCTGAAAACAAATACCTAACAGCAGTTCCAGTGGGCTGCAGCCATGCACTATTCTTAGGAGACAACTCACTCAAATTATTTGGTGAAAACAAATGTCAGATGAACCGGACACCTTTTCTTATTTTTCCCCCTTTATTTCTTTATTTTGCATTGTGGAGTTAAGAAGGTTTTTGACAGACACAATCAGAATCTGTCATATTACACAGGAAACAGCATTTTAAAAATCAGCCCACAGTGCAGGTATTTTGGCAGATTTATCACAAGGCTTGAATGGTAAACACTTAACAGAAGGAATTCTGGAGTTTTTTTGCTTTATTTTAACAATGGGAACAATGACTTCTTTTTCCCATAATACCCCTTCAATTCAAGCTTTAAGCAAAATAAAGCCAAAACGAAGATAATAGGAATAAGATGATCAATAGTAATTGCTCTTCCTTTTTTTCATTAGCCCATTTTTCTATCTCCAGTGTTTGCAAACTGAGTAACTTGGAGAATGATCATTTGGACACAGGCAGAATACAGTATGATTGGTAAGATTTCCACGGTACACTATTTCCTAAGTTTTTCTGAGTTTAAATTTTTCTATGTTGTATTTTCACAACCCTGGAGCTCGCACTGTTTCTTTTTCCTCCAAGTCTGAAGATCACCCCATGGATTAACAAATGATTGAGGATTGTCTCTTAAAAGACTCTTTAAAAAACTGTCAGAATCAGCCTGAGACAAAGATTTATTATGAACTATTTAAAGGGCTTAATATATGTATCCCCAAAGAGCCCTTGGAGCAAACTAAAAAGGAAGAATGGAATTCTCAAAGAATGGGAAAAATCTCCAATGCCCCACTTTCTTCACACCATGATTACTGTTTACTCAAAGGATAAAATGCCTAACCTGTCACATGAAGCCTTCAGAAGCCATATTACTGCTGATGTACCGTAAAAAAAATAAAACAATGAGCCTCGACAGTAATATGCCTAAGAAAGGCAGCTGTAATTTGCTTTCTAACCTGTTCACTAACACACTAATGTGGATACATCTTGTAGAAATAGCTGATCTCCCGACCCAGACAGCAATCAAACAACTGCCAGAGTGTTTGCTGTCACACAAGCTGTGACCATTACCTTAATTATATGTTACCATATAACAAACCTTCCCTAATGAGCAACTCTTCTCCCACCTGTGTGCCAGCTAACCCTTCTGTCCTTGAAGAGTACCACTGCAGATTATTTCAATTTGAAATTTGAAAAGCATATTCATATTCATTCCTTCCAATACATACAAACACTACGTATTTTAACAAGGTTAGTTGCTTTACTAGAGTGCCAACACAATAAAAAATACAGGCTTATACTAAATAAAGGGAATTAGAAGGAAACATACCTCTGGGAAATTTTAAGCAAAGCTGGATCTGACCCTTGATAATAATATTCATATAGAAATATATCTATCTTACATATTCTGAGTGTAAAATACTTTTACTTTGACATTTCTCACTTTGTGCCTAAAACCAGAAAGTGTACCTGAGTTTACGGTTTACACAAATGCCTGCTTTCCCTCTCTGTTACCAACTTCCAGCAGGTTACACTTCTAGCTTTTATCTCTTTTTGCAGTATTCTATTTTCTTCTATTATCTGATATTTAGGATATTTCCATTCACTTTATAATTTACAAGACACCACATCCTTATGAACAAATAAGAGACAACCTCCCCAACCACAGAAGTTACCTGTGTTCTACCTCAGATGCAGTACTGGGCAAAAGAGGGGAAACGTGAGACATTGGAGTCTCGTTTTGGTTTTTGCCCTATCATCTGGAATATTAGTCTCTCTTAGGGGACAGTTTCAACAGTTTTACCTGTTCATGCTAAATGCGTACCTAAACTAAGCAAATCAGTAGAAAGCATCTGCTCTGTGTTTTACTTGAATACTGTAGAAAGACTTAAAAATGCAGCTGTTATGTCAAAAGAGGATAAGGAGGAACACGGGAGAGATCTAAATAGCTATCAGAGCAGAAAACTGAACAACAGAGCAATAGTGTGCAAGATGTAACACACTTTCAAAGAAACTACTCCTGTATATAAAGGAGTTTTAAGAACTATAACTAGGCAATAAGAGGAAATGGAAATATCTCAGTGAAAACACATGCTCTGTACGGAGACTGTTATGACTAAAAAGTTAAGTGAGATGTTAGAATACAGTAAAAATGGATCTAAAATTAATAAATTAATAAAGAAAATATTACAATCTCATTATGCAAATTTATAGTCCAAGCTTTACATTGAGTATTATGCTAATTTCTGGTCATCTGTTATTAAAAAAGAGAATAACGGAAACAGAAAATCTTTAGTAGAAGGACATCTGAAGAGAAATTAATAAGATTATAAATATTTAGCTTTGAGAACAGATAAATAACAAGTGATGTGACAAAAGGTATATAAAATAATATGATACATGGAAGATAATGTAAGAACAAGGAGATTTCTGATAAATGGAAGGGAAAACACAATTTTTCCTCACAACACATAATCTATGCAATTCACAATCAATGTATATATGAAAAAACTTCAAAAGAAAGACTAAATATCTATGAGGCTAACAAGAATAACCATGGTACACTATGTATAAAAAATTTACAGGAGATACCATGTCATGCTTCAACTTCTACGATACAGTTACCATTTTGAGATTTTACATGTGGTTTGGAAATATTTGGTATCAGGTACTCTAAAAGACAAGCTAGTGGGCCAGATAGACAATACTCACTCTTATATGAATTCCTGTGTTCTTAAGAAATTCCTCTTATACATAAAGATCTGTGGCAGAAGATGTTTCTCTTGTTAACTCATCCACCACCAGGTTTAAAATTCTCCAGTGATTTCTAAGTAATAAGTAGCTCAGAAAAAAATAAAAAGGAGTCTTTCTAGAAGGAATACACAACTCAACCTTCTCATTCCTTCATTTTTTGGCTCCGAATTGGACCATTCTGACACACTTTCTCTAGAAATTAAAAGCAGGAACATAAAGCTGATTTGTACTAAGGGAAGACTGAAGCTAAAATCTGCGGTGAACCTCTTGCCAGTGGTTCTCCTTTATGAGTAATGAAAAATTCAAGTACTTTCAACTTAAGTAATTACAGGTCCTTGAATGGACTTAACATTAAGTGCAACATCTCTTCATAACTGAGAAGATCCATCCTCCAGCTGGCCTAAGATGTCTGCTTTTGCTGCATACACATGATATATTAAAATGTTCTCTGTGTTTTCCCAACACTACTACTTGGCAGAAAGCAGCTTGCAAAGCTTGCCCATTACCATTATGGGATTGATCACGAAGACTCTATACTGAAGTCCATTTCCTCAATCTTTACAGCTAACCTTTGAAGTTAAAAGATTGTTATTACATAGCGTGTAGAAGAATGAAAGCTTTAGAGAATAATAATAATCAGACTGTTTTCAAAGATATTATAATAGAGATGTAGCATATTATATATTGAAATCAAGTAGTTTTGCTGTCAGATTATATTCTGAATACTAAAAATATTATCATCATAATTTTATTTTAATCCTGGTACATCTTTAATGGAAAGTTACAAGGTAATCAGGAAAGAATATAAATCTTAGGTGCAAATATATTCTACAAAACATGTGTGCATTGCGACCAAAAAAATTTGTAACAGTGAAATGAACATGTTTTAATGAAATACTGCATAAGTTCTTATATACTACAAAACATGACTTGTAATGTGAAATTATTTTTCAAAGCCAAAAGGTGATATAAGACCAGCAGTGATCCACATTCTCTTTATACTCTCTTACTGTCTTAGTCACAACATAGATCATTATATGGTTCACTGTTCTATGGAAAAAAAACTCCCTATGTCAAGAAATTTAATTTCAGAATTACTTTGTTTAATTGATATTTATATCACAATGCAAAAGAAAACCCATATCTCTAAAACTTTTGTTAAAAACTATCTGTATTTTCCTATTTAAGCACCCCAGATTCTCCTAGAAAATCCCAGTACAGTGCAAACAATGATTTCACATAAAAAATGTTAGTAGCTGCTTAATGTAATCAGGTGTTAGAATAATGATAATGATTACCTCATCATATTGGTATTTTTTGCATTCTGTTAGCAAATTTTGTTTTTGCTAACATGATGCAAAAGTTGTTAATATAATGAGTCTCACTGTATTAGCAACTTTCTATCACATTAACAAAGATTAAATCTGGTAATGTAATATGGCAGTCACTAACACAAGATTAGTGCAAACAGAGACCAAAATCTCTGTAGACCTCCTAAAGGCAATGCTGAACATGTAAGCAATGCTCATTTGTTCTTCCTTTGTTAGATATACTTTGAATGTCGTGTCACATCCCTCTTACACTTACTGAATGTTCTCCAGGAAGGTCCATTTTATTGAACACTAATGGAACATGCAACCATTATTAACTTCTGATGCAAAATCATGAACCATAAAGTTTTCTTTTTAGAAGATAAGTGACTCATGCAAATGGATCAGCTGATATTTATACAATATAGACATATGTGTTCATAAAATCTGACATTAGTAATACTGCTGATTAATTTATATAGGACCTTCCATGATGAGCAACTGATGTCTACACAAATGTCAAACAGATACAGCAAACACCCTTGGACTACATTGTTCTTGGGGGTTATCCAGAAGAGATTTCCTAAGCTAGAAAGAGTTTATGCCATAAATGCCATGACACTAATAAATGACAAACAGCAGAACTCAGCCTGTAGTCTTTGTCCCTGCTTATATACTACAATGTCAAAATGGCTGCACAGCCCCATCCACACCTGCATGAGTGACTTGGGAAGTATGATATGCTTAGGCATGTGTATATCAAGGAAGATTAAGAGGTTTTAGCCATGTCAATGCTCCCTGACTAGTGCTGCAGCACTGTCCCTATTCACATGCCTGGGATAATGCTTCCACTTGCTTTCAGCTCCCTGTCCTGGACTTCAAATGTGCGGAACTGAAGAAACGCTGCAGCCCTATGTGTGAATGGAAATATTGGTCCCTCTTCTCAGAGGAAGCCTAACCTTGCCTAAATGGGCTGTCTTTAATGAGCAGCTGAGTCATATGCTAAGTTAAAGAGTTATGATTATTGTTCCTACAATTGCTTTAGAAGTGGAGTTTGCTCTCACCTTACATTTTGAGTCTTCTAAGTCAAGCCACATACCAAAGCCTACAGTCTGGGAGGTATCACCCTTCTTAAGTCCTGTCTCTGAACAACCTACAAATTAAAAGCACTCCTTCCTGAAGTCTGCATGCATCTAGTGTTAGGATTCACCATACTACAATACGTGGATGTCTGAAAGTAATTCTAGTTTGACAAAAGTGAAAATGAAACGCAACAGTTCATCAACACAGCAACTAGGTACAGTAGCAAGCAACTGAACACCACTAAAATATTCTGAGGAGAAAGAACAGCTACTTGTCTACAGTCTGGGGTGGAAAACCATGGTATCAGAAAGAGAGCAGACATAGGCTTCCGATGAATAACCTCAGCACAGCCTCATGCAAAGAATGACATTCATTTGATATATAGCCTCTGGTATATTCCTCTTGTCTCAGGAAAATCACCAGTAAACTCACCAGCCGATACAATGTAGCTGCTGATGGAAAAAGGGAAAG
>NW_009930997.1:83981-98488 GCF_000696875.1 Nestor notabilis
TGGAAAAGATCTGCTGAGTAAACTGGGAAACCAGTAAGTAAACATGAGAAGTGCGCAGATAAATAAACACGCTCCAAGTTTCGATTTGCTTTATGTTTGATTTGCTTTTATGGCCAACAAATCAATTGGTGGTCAAAAGCATTAAAAAGTTAGAATTAGCCCATAAGAATCACTGAGCTGTGAAGTCCTAGGTACAGTGGCACAACCACAGGTACCATAATCAGGTCTGTAAGGAAAGGAAGGGGCTGAAGAGGCAGCTAGATAGAACAAGGCTCATCTGAAGAATATGCAGAGCCTTGTGACATCAGAAGAATTTAAAACTGGATTCATAGCTTTATGTTAATATGTAATTTTCTTTTACTATAAACAGCAGGCTGAACTGAAGAAAAATCTAGTTTTGTGATAAACTGTATTCCAGTTCATAGTACTAAAATTTAAAAAGGAACAATCATGAGTTTTCCATTTCTTTTCCTTCAGTTCTTGGGGTGTGATTTCTGTGAACAATTGTTTAATTAGAAGACCATTTCTTTCAGGGGAAGTGTATAAGTGAAGCCCTAACCACTTATTGTTAGGAACAGCATGCAGCTTTTTTTCTTTGCTAGAGCAGTATTTCTGGAGCTGATTTGTGACTGAATTCTAATACAGCAAACTGTATTCTGCTGATCTAAATCTCACTGTCACCGTTTTTGGGTTTTTGGTTGTTTGTTTGTTTGTTTTTTTTTCCCCCATGCAGGAATCCTATTCTGCCTTGCCCAGTTTTATTTGACTCTGACAGTTCACAGTTGAGCAGTTCAGAGGAATACATAGCTTCCTTATTTCACCTCACTTGACAATAGCAGGACCTGATCCTGCAAGTCAGCTTTAAAATTGCACTTGGAAGCTGTCATGGAAATCATGTGAGAGATGAGTTGGTTCTCACGATTTCTGAAAATTAGGTCACTTATTTAGGACATTGAAAAGAACTTAGGAGTTATGACTTGAGGCACACATTCCTTTTTTTGCCAGTGTATTCCCCTTACCTAATGCATAGAAATAGATTCATAATAATGTAATTCTAATAAGCAAATCTGTCTTAAAAGGTTCCTTTACAGACATGTTTCATTATACAACTCTTTAAGTTTATGTTGAACTGTATGAATGATGATGGCCCTTTTTTCACAAAGCTTCCATAATGCCAAAGATCTTTGGATTGAGCACAAGAAAATTTAGGTCATACAAGGATAGCACCATGAAGCAACAAAAGCCTAAACCAGTGCAAAAACCCAAATGACATGCAGCATGGCAACAGGGGCAGGTGTTTGAGGAATATATTGCATTCTCCTAAGGCACAGAGGCAGAGGGGAACAAGTGCCATAAGGAGCAAGAAAAACAATTTGCTGATTCCCCCCCCCCCGTGTGGTTAGTACCACCTAATTGCCGAACTCACAGCAAACAACTTGACTCTGCCGTTTTCAGTCAAAGGTTAGCCTGTTTGTGTTAACTTCCCTGTTCCAGCAACAGCCCCCATGCATCTCCATGGAGTAGTAGAGAATTGTGTGGCAGAGATGCTTAGGTCCTTGTCCTCCAGTGCCACACATTGCCTCACACTTGAGCTTTTGGAGAATCCGTCCAGGTCAGTAGTACCAGGACTTATGGCCATCTGCAGGCCAGCCGCTAGAAGTCTGCAGTCACATACACTCTTACAAAGAGCTCACGCAGAAAAAAGTCTACAGAAAAAGCACCTTGCTAGGCATAACCTATATATAGATTACTCGGGTCTTCTAGAGCGCCTTGGAGTGCCAAACACACCCCCCTCTAAGCTTGTGTGAGGCACATATTCCCAAGAGTTTATATCTAACAACTGCACAGCAGCATACAAAGACATGCACATTGCTTTTGTGCAGACAACAGAGCTGCCATTTAAACAGCTCTCTTGGGTTCCTGTGTCTGGAATTGAAGTTAAATTTGGGGGGAGGAAGGAATTATGGTGCGTGGGCCTGGGTGATTAGAAAAGCACCAAACACATGAAGAAGCTACCATGGAGGCTGTTGGGGCTGGATACTTCTGAATAAAAGGCATAATATTACCATCCTGTCCTTGGGACAACACAGTATTATTTTCAGTGTCTTGTGCTGTATTACACTGTCTGATAAAAGTAAAGTACAAGAGTCTGACAGATGACTTGATTTCTGCCCTTGTCAGATTATTTTGCTTAGTTTCTGTTGGAAATACAACACAAGCTTTGCAAAGTTATTTTTGTGGATTTTCTTCTCCACTTCTTTTGCCTTCCTATTGCCATGTCTGATCTATTTATCTGTGGCTCAATTATTGATTTATGTCCACTGAGATGCTAGATACATATCCTGTAAGCGATATCAGCTTATTTTTGTTACATTAAATATAGTGAACAGATACTCTGAATTGTGTCTGTGCATAAAACCATCACAAATTGTTATTAATTACACTCTCAGGAAGATGTGTTCCACTGTTGAACTTTCCAGAAAAGGCAGAGTACAATAATTCTTTTCACTGAACAATTTTTAGCTTTGTTACGGGACAGCTGATGAACACAATATTGCTTTTACTATGCAGTCCTGAAAGTGCCAGTGGGGGAAAAACATGTTTCTCAGTACTTAAAATAAAAATACCAGAAAGTTACAATAGCTTGCATGGAAGCTCCATGTATGTCCGCTTAACAAAAATAGCCTTTGAACTGCAAAGACATTTGGTGATGATTACTGTTCACTGAAAAAATAATTACAAAATGTTATTCATCTATTTCTTTTCCTGTCCATGTGTTTATCTATCATTTTGCAGTTTTCAGCAGAGCAGATGTGCTATGACAGAAACAGCAGCTACAGTATTTGCTTCACATATAGAAACAACAAGCAAATGTGACTCATATCCTGGATTACATTAAACAAAATGGAAGAGTGACAAAAAAAATCTGTTAGTCTAACAACAGATTTTAATTGCAAACTAAATTGAAATTCATTTGTTTAAAAAAGTGTTTTCAAATGTTAACTCGCAGATTTATACTGTTGTATTTGCCAAAAATGTTAATGCTCTGAGGTGAAATCCTGTTTCTAATGAGGTCACTAGAGCTTTGCCACTGCATCTGGGGGGCAAGAGTCCATCCTATCCTTTATTTAGTTGCCCTGGATAATTTACACATTTTATGTATGCCACAAAAGCACTAAGCTTTAACTTGCCTTTAAAAAAAAAAGAACTCTTTAAGGGTGCAAATTATCAAATACAATTAAAGATTCATCCATAAAAGATTCAATCAATAATTATCATTCAATGATTAGCTGCAGAGACCTGGGCTTGAAATACAAGCTATTTGTCAAAGGGCAAACTGAAATGTCTTTTACTTTAATACAAGCAGCTCCTCTGCTCTTGACCTATTAAAACTTTGTTTGCTATTATACTTGCTGGGGAACGAGCCATGCAGAAAGGTGTTGAGGAAATGAGCCAGCGTGTTCCCCAGGTGATATAATGCTTTATCAAACTGATCCCTGCCTTGTTATGTAAACTATACTAGGTACCGTTCTTTTTAAACAGAGAGATAAACAGATCTAATATGCTTCAGGGCGTCATGCTTTATGCATGAACTGCTTTTTATTTTTATATTAAAGATTTTCTTGACACAAATCTTTGCAATGAAGGAAAGCTCCGATATAATGTCTTAACTACAACCACTGCAGCACCTGCAAGTTCAAAGTACTGAGACTGATATTCCCCAATCAGATAGTCCCACGCTAACCTATTTAATTAATTCTTAATAAACAATTAATTTTTTAGTGAAATACCTCTTGTAATGAGAAAGTCTCTCTCAAAAGATAAATGAAGTAATCCTCTGAGATGGAATTTATAAATAACTTGGTCTATCCTTCTATTTACAATATTTAGCTACTTACTCTTTGCTTTCAGTTGTCTGATTTATTGCGTGTTTTCTTATTTATTATACAGTTTTCAATCTGAAGTGATATCAGATAGAATGTTTTTAACCTTCCCAGGAGTAATATCCAGTTTCTTTTTATAGCAATGGGATTAAATTCTAGTCTCAGTTTTCATGGAAGTAAATGCAGAATATTACCAAAGATTTCAGCATAGTTACTTAAGATTTATATCCATAAACAAGACCAGAATTTAGTCAGCTGTCTTAAATTTGAGATGTACAAGATGAAAATGAAACACATTTATGGTCTCATTTCAGAAAATGGACCTACAGTGTTACAGTTATAAGGATCCATTTTGAAAATTGTGCATACCATTAGTGTAAAACACTATTAAAAATTGCTTGTTCTCAGTTTAACATTCAACATCTTCATCCAAAATTTTAAGGACAGCCGTATACCCTATTTTCTTACAACTGCATAAAAAGAAAGAGGAAAAAAATCTTATGTATATTGTCATCTACACAGAAATATTCATTTATTAGACCTAAACAAAGATTTTAAGTACACTTCCCAATCTCAGTGCAGTCCTAATTACTGAGCCACTAGTGACACTCTTCTTATTTATCTGCTTCTACAGATAGATTTGTTTGAATATGTATATGTGCCTGCTTGTGCAGGTACACGTGTGTATTCAAATGGATTTTGCATATCCTCTCGCTAAGTTTTAGTAGTGTTTCCAATGCCTAATTAATTAAAAATCATTGGTCAAAATGGTTCATAGAGCATTATTTGTATAATAGTTAACACAACAAGTGTAATTACTGATAAGAGTAGTAGGTTTAGTCTACCTTAGTTTGCATTTTCTAGGCTGAAAAAAATTCACTACTTGTTAAAAGCCTTTGTTTTAGCATATACATTTGCACAGAGATAGCACAAATACCATGATTTTAATGCTGAAAGTATCAGATTAACAAATGGAAACTGGATAATGTAACATTCTTCACTAAAAGTCTGGTTTGTTTGTATTTATAATGTAATGTTTACTTCAGGACATATTTTCTGGAGACATGATGCCTTCCTTCCCTTTATTCCATGCACAAGTCAAAATAGAAAAACTAATGAAATTTAACTATCCATAAGTCTTTGTTGTGGATGGACTGAATTATAAGTTTTTAAATTACTCACGTAAAGAATTATTACAGTAGGACTCTAGGGCAGGAATGTGTTAATAAAATCATACTCTTTGCCTATTCATTTAAAATAATCCCCTTGAGCTGATTAAATGAAATATCACTTGTTTAATAACTGACAGAACATTATTTTTAAGCAGAAATGTTTTGCATATCTTCCTGTCCTGTTTTTAATTTCAGGCACAAAGTAGTGAAGGCACTGACATCACACAAAGGGAGTAGAGTTTAGCACTTGGATATAGTTTGTCCTGTCATAGTGGCATCTATAATTTAGTGTGAAGCAGTGAGGTAGACAGAGCATTATCGTTAGAAATCATCCTGAACAGGGATATAAAACACAGTCGCAATAACACTTGTCAGAAAGGTGACTGCAGTCAAAACTAATATCCAAGAGTTTCAAGATAAATGCTGACACTGCAGCCATCTTACAAAGACTATTATTGCTCAAAAAAATCCTGAGAAAACAAAACCAAACTGTGAACATTCCCCAGAGTGAACAAGTTAGTTTGAAGCTTGTACCTGAGGTGGCATAAACTTTGTGAGATTTACAGTGAGTAAAGCCCTTCTTTACCTGAACAAGGTACTTTATGTTGCTACAGAGAAGGAGTCAGATAGTCTTCCTGTCTTAATGACTTTAAGCTACTCTAAATTCCTCTCTCCACCCTCTCCCCATTATCAGGAGTATATGAGTGTAATCCTTAGAACAGATGATTAACTGTGCTGCTTCCAAATTCAATCCCTGTCCCTGCTACCCACTTCCCCAACCTGTATTCCTCAAAAAACACTTGATTTTCCTAGTCTTTATATTTAGACTCATCTCTGGTTTGGAATGCAGCTGTGATTTTATAGCCTTTTACAGCTGATTTTGTGAACTGCAAAGCCACAGGGAAACTCCAAAATCAAAATTACAGTTTTGAAACTGAGAGGTAAGTGTGGTACCTTCATTGTGTTTCTTTCTTTAGCACTGATAATGCGTATCTCAATATAAACAAATGTACAAGAATGCTGCCTCTTTAATACACTGATTCATAGCTCTATGCCTTTGCAGACGTACTACAAGTACTTCTTTTGCTATAGGCAACCTGTCCTGATCGGAGACACAAGAGACACAATGGTTTGAGGGCTTGTAGACCCTAGTGTCACAGGTTAGACTGACTTTCAACAGTAGTCACTACTGCTGAGAAGTGGGAGAAAAGTGAGGAATGTCTGCTACTATGTCTAGGTTCTGTTCCATGGCCCAGTCATTTTCAGTGCATAGCGTACTCTAAGTTTGATATTCATTTACTAACCACCATTTTTCAAGGTCTACTACCTTTTGCCTGAAGGAAGCAGGGAGGAAGTTCTTCAGAGAAGACCTAAGTGTCACATGTGAAATGACCAGCTTACAGAAGCTCATGAGATATATCATGCAGTATTACGTGGTATTATAGAAACTCAACCATAAACAGAATGAGAGTTATCTTGTGTTGATACAAACAAATGTTTAATGAAAAACAAAGGAGACTAGATGAGACCTTGTTATTAAAGGACTTACCAAAGAATAGAATCAGCTAGGTTGGAAAAGTCCCTTTAGATCATCAAGTCGAACCATTACCCCAGGACTGCCAAGACCACCATGAAACCATATCACTGAGGGCCTCACCTACATGGTTTTTGAACACTTCCAGGGACAGTGGTTTCATCACCACTTCCCTGGGAAGCCTGTTCCAATACTTGATCACCCTGTCGGTTAAGAAGTTTTTCTAATATCCAGTCTAAACCTCCCCTGGCACAGCTTGAGGCTGTTACTTCTTGTCCTATCGCTTGTTACTTGGGAGAAGACACCAACCCCCACCTAACTACAACCTCCTTTCAGGTAATTGTAGAGAGTGAAAAGGTCCCCCCTGAGCCTTCTCTTCTCCAGACTAAACAACCCCAGTTCTCTCAGCCATTCCTCATCAGACTTATGCTCCAGACCCTTCACCAGGTTCATTGTTCTTCTCTGGACCCGCTCCAGCACCTCAATGTATTTCTTGTAGTGAGGGGCCCAGAACTGAACACAGCTTTCAAGGTGCGGCCTCACCAGTGCCACGTACAGGAGGGGCATGATCAGTTCCCTAGTCCTCCTGTCTATGCTATTTCTGGTACAGGCTAGGATGCCTTCTTGGCTGCCTGGGCACACTCGAGAGGACTAGCTTGTTAACAATCTCTCTCTGATTATAGATAACAACAAATGCCTCTGAAAAAGTGCCTGAATACCTGCTGTGCACCACTAGATAATAACGTGTGTGTAGAAGACCTTTTTTCCTTAAACCACCAATTGGTATCTAAATTGACTTGCAGCATGATACACCCCTCTATAAAAATAGTTTAACTGAAATTAGAAGGGAATGCTGACACAGTATGCAAATGACCACATATTTAAAAAGTCCGCTCTGCTCTTAACTGCAGGAATAGCTAGTGGCAATGAGTTACACATGTCCACAGTGTTCAAAAAACATGCTTCCTTTTACCTGTTTCGCTGATATGGGTTTTACTGAATGCTTTTGTCTCCTTGTAAAAAGATACCCAGGGTACTATGAGGAAAATGATTCTAGTCTTTAACATCTTTCCTCAGAAAGAAATATTCCTGTACGTCCAGTAATTTTTGTGATTCAAGTCTAAAGCCATTCCATATTTCTATATCACACGTGTGTTAACAGAAATAGTGCCTATAAAACCACATAATTTTTAAAGGTAATTTTAGTACTGTTTTCCAAGACATTTTTGTAGATCAGGAAAATGTCTCTCTCCTAGGTAATCATTGTTACCCTGCAGCTTTCTGGTTGCCATTTTACTGGAACAGTGTATATTTTTTAGCACCTTGGCCATTTCACTTTTCCTTTATATTTTTTCTTCTATTATATAACATCTAGACCTACTGCTTTGCTGCTCCTGAACATATCAGTTTGAATACCTTCTTTTTTGAAATCTCAGGTTTTGATTGCAGTTGTTTGATCTCAGTGAACAATTGTAAAACCTCAGTGGTTTAGACTAATGGAAAGACACTAAATTCAGTATAATGAGTAGCTAATGTGCATATACCAATAAACAGACTTGTTATTTTTTTTCATATAACCCAAATTACTTTTCAGTCTTGCCTTTAGTTCGCCAAATTACCACCTTGCATTTAACTGCCCATCCTTGACATACTCCTATTGTCTTTACTGTGGTGGATTCATAGTTTTTCTGAAAGATGTGAGTTTCACAATAACATCAGAAACTTCAACATTTAGAGAGTCATTACCACTGTTAGTAAGTTCACACGTGATGCTATTCGGTTGTTATTACTTAAACTGAGTGTCATGATGAATTTATGGATTACAGTTTCCCAATACTTGCTACTGGATCTGTGGATTACAATTTCCCTGTATGTGCTATATTTAGCTCTTTCCTTCATTCAAAATATCCCAGCTCACTTAGTATTAGGAGTGGTAGTTTGTGACGTGAATAATTCTACCTACATCATGATATTGAACATAATTACATTACACTCTCAACTATAACTCTTTTTGAACCAACTGCTTTATAATACAAAAAATTAAGGTAGAAAACAGACCCATCACTTCCGTGTGCCAAGAAGCAGAGATGTCTCAAAAATCAAGTGTTCATTGAAAACTTGTCAAGGTGTGAAGTTTCTGGTAGTCAAATGCATCCACCATTATACTTTAATTAGATCAGACTTTTTTATCTCCCTCAATACTACTCTCTCATTAGCCTTTCCCTGGCCAACATGTCTGACTATGAACCACTTGCATCCCTGCAAGGATTGGGATTTCTAGACATATTCATATGTATAGAAGAAATATTTTAAAGTCTTACATCAAAATTATCCCATAAAGACATGATGATCAATAAGGTCTAACATCATCCACCGTTTCCAGCTGGTGGTATTTTCTTTCAGCAGTGGCTGGTTCCATAAAATTTAAAATGAACATAATGTACGTTTGAAATTATGCAGCTCAGAGGACAAACAATAAAGTGTGCCAAATCTTTTCTGGGATGTGTGATCACTGTTAGCCAGTCAAATGCAAAGACTTAATAAACAAGGTGTCAAAACCTGTTCTATTTGAAGCACACACATTGTGCATTGTAAGAACTATTATTTAAGATGGACGAAAAACATTTACATGCAGATACTGACAAGGGAAATTTCCTCTCCAAAATTACAGATGATTTAAAAAATATATTTCCCTTACTTGGAGGCACCAACCTGCCTGCAGACTGTAGATGCAAGCATAACTTCTGAATTTGTTTCTGAGAAATCTCTCAGTTTGAAAGTAGGATATGTTATATACATAAAGTGGAATCTATAAAGCAAACATATACTGAATTTCTTTGCTAGCAAAAAAAGAGTCTAGATTTACAGTAAATTTACTTTCCTTCATAGCTTGAAAACTACATTAAATAAAAAAATTAGGTTAGATGGAGAGGAATTTAATCAAAACACTGTTAGATAAAATAACTTGGGTTTAGGAGTCTGCAGCAGCTACTGCCAAAACAAAGCTGCTATTTTACCAAAGCCAACAGCATTCATTGTTTGAAAATGCAAAGGTAAAAAAAAAAAAAAAAGAAAACTTTGCTAAATTAGCTACAGTATTTACTACGGCAGACTACTTTGTTGCAGTGATTTTATCTAATGGATTACTTATAGTTGCATTTCACATAGGACATTCTAAAGCAGATATATTTCAAACTATGTTCTCACTGTATAAAGAAAGCCTGAAAAGAAGAAAAAAATATCATGCGTATGTAAATAAGAAAAGGTCATGAAGTTAAAGAAAATATTCACCCCTACTCTTAACTGTATAACATTATAGATAATACTGGAACAATGATTCTATAGAAGTTGGAGATTTGCATTGTTTATAATGGGTATATGATTTGGCTTATCAACTTAACTAGGATTGGGATTTTGGACCAAGAACTGCTGTTGCAAAATATCTGGGAAGATCACAGAGTAGAAGGAGATTTCATTTGGGCTTTACAGATTATAGTTGTAAAAATATTAATATATAGAAACAAAGAGTGGATCCTAAAATTATCACTGTTCAAAAAAAATCACATTCCAGGCCATTTTGATCTGCTTCTTGTAGTGTATGGAAGAATAAATAGCAAAGCGCTTTAGGTGATTTTACAAGTATCAAAAGACAGAGCTGTGCTAATCAATTCCTTTTATTTGTTCTTTCTTTTGCCTTTATCTTGAACGTAGAAATAGAGAACAAATCATAGTAATTATATTTCTCAGAAGTCAGTATCATTTACTTTCAATAGAGTCAGTAACACTGTTTAAACCTTGAAAGCTAATAAACATGGATTTGTAGAATTAAAAATATCGAACAATCGGAGCAACTCACAAAATTAAAGTTTTATAGCCCAAAGTTGAAGATTGTGTTCCACAGTTTAAATATTTCATATCTGACATTTTCTACACTAGCGTAGTAATGTCTTAACACTAAACTCTACTAGTGTGAAGTCTGATTTTGATTTTTCAAGTCAATACAACTTTTTTGAGTTTCATCTTAAAATCTAGATACTACTAGCTCAGATTTATCTTTATATTAAAAGCATAGCCAATGTATACCTAATGATATTTCCTAAACCCTTTTTAGTCCACCATATGAAAAAAATATGCATCTTAGAAAAAAATACAACAGTCCTGTAATATTGTTCACAGTCTTTGATATGATTAACACTAGCTTCCTGTGTAACATTTATTTAAGGAAGCCTGACTTTGAAAATATACCATGCTATTACAGCATAAAGTCTGCAGAGGTGACTGCCTAAAAATAGTACAGTATCCGGAAAGCAACTCTGCCATACAAGTCAGCTAATATTTGAGTCATATTTTCTCCCACAGCTATGGGGTGCCAGAAGGTTGATTTCTGATTATTATTAGAATTCATGCTTTGCATTCATTCTCAAGGTAGAAGTCAGTCTTTACATCTGCAAGCCCAGATATCAGGGTTCTTGTTTTTGATTTTTTTGTCTAATTAAGGCCAATGTACACTGCTGGGGCTATCAGAAGTAGCAATTATGAGGACATCCATGACCAGAAGCAGTTTCTATTAAAACACATCAACTGATTAAGCTGTATCAGTAATTGCAGAGAAGTAAGTTCACATCTGAAACTTCTTATTTGAGTTAACACATTGTTTTGGTGTTCTGAGTGGTTTTAACTGCTGTAATTTCATAATTGGACCTGGTGATTTCAAAGGTACTCAGCCAAACCCACAACTGACTCTACACCTTTAAAACCAGCGTGGCTATGCTGACTTATTCCAGTTAATTTTTGAGGCTATTCTGTATTGTTTTCAATACAAAGAGACTACTTGTCAAATAAGATGGTTAGTAAATGCAGGTTAAGAAGACCTTACATGACAGAAATGCACAGTATATATTTAAAGAGACACAAAGATATACATTGCATCTAGAATCACAGACTATTAAAACATAAGAATATTAGAATACAAGGCTATCAGTCCCATCAGTGAAGATAAAATGAACCCAAGCAGCTTGCACAGCAAATACTTTCATATGTAGTTGAGAAACAATGACTCAAAATCCATGACTATTAACTGTAAGACAGCAATACTGTAGGGAACTCTACTGCACTGGCAGAGGGATAGATAAGTTGACCTAACAGTTCTTTTCCATTTCTAATTTCTCTGATTCTATTAAGTCTTAGTATTTTCAGAAAAATGCAACTGCTTTCCAGGGCCCCTGAGACATGAGGATTTAGACAACTCCTTCCTGTAAATAACGCTGCTTTTCAAACAGTAAAAATACAGGCTAGGAGGGGACGTTAAGTCCAGTTTAATAACTTCTAAGCTCTGGCACAGCAGAAACGCCTTTTTCCCCCTACACTTTTCCTAGTGGAGTTTAATTAAGATTGACAAAGCACTAGCTCTAAATCAGCAAGAAGATCCTTAGATCCATTTTGTTGTCAAATATACTTTCTCTGCAAATGGCAGGAGTAACACATATCATTTCACAGATAATGTTTTAATATCCTGCATTGAATAAAACTTTTTTTTTAATCAAGTTGCAATGGTAGCACTAAACTACACAAGGGGCTTGGGGGTTGCAGATGGCTGCATTACTCTAAATGTTCAAGCTTGACTGACCCATTTCATCAGCACTGTCAGAGCCTTGCACTGATACATGTTGACAACATTTAATCTTAAAAAATTGAAAGAAATGAATTAATATGCAAATTTCATCAGCTTTGTAATAAAAATGTCCTTGAAAAAAAACAGAGAACATGACCCCCAAGGAATAGTGTGAATTATCCCAGCTCAATTCTTTAAGTTAGTCAGAGGTATGTGGGTCCGCAAGGAAATCAGTGCAGATTTGACTTGGAAATAATTATGATGAAGAACAAAACACAAGCAGGTTGAATAAATGTAACAACTTGGGAAAAAGTCTTAGTCCTGTTTGTTATTCACTCTGAATTAACAGGATTAGGTTTGGGTTTTGAAAATAAAGAAACACCACCATGTAATTTTAACACCCAAGTAATGTGAAAACAATTTTTTTCTTGCTATCAATTTTAGTAGGTATTAGAAACAGCTTTTGGAAAATCAGGGTTTTTTTTAGTGCACTATCGCTTTTGCTACTGAGTAACTTAAGCTGTGATAATATGTCTGCTGTGTGCAAGCTGGGTAAATACTGTCATTCCTCTGAAAAGAGAAAAGATGTCTGTGTATAAGTCAGGAAGATGAATGGACATTTCCCTGAACATCACTGGGAACCTTGCAAGATAGGAAACAACCACCTCTAGAAAGAATTAGTAAAAATTCGTGAGGTTCTTCTCACAAGATAAATGCTTACATTAATAAATAAATGTGATTTATTTATTGCAATCTAGCATACGTAATTTAGAATCACAAAAAAGTTCAGTGCCACAAGCAACCTTTCTATTTAGACTGTCATTATTTGAAGCAGACTTCAATTTTTGAAAGATTTTGTAAGCACAAATGAATAGGAAACAGCTTTTTCTTCCTGTTACTAATCTGAATTCTAGCATATAGGAATCAAATTCTGAATACCCAATGTTTAGTTCAGTGAAGCCAAGTAAAGTTCTGAGAACTCAGCACAGTTGTAAACTGAAATGGTTACTTTATAATAAGTTACCTGCCAGGTCCTTATTTTATACTTCCAGTGTCAGTCATATTATTTCAACCTCTGTCCATCGCAACCCAAAATACACAGCTAGTGCTCTGCTCAGCTTCTCTAGCAGACAATCACATACTTTTGTTTAGAGTGTGGCAATTTTTGAACATAAGGTTTGCAGGAATTAACTCAGTGCTGTACTTAGACTCCTTGGAAAAGATGTAGTCCAGGTCAACATGTTTTAACAGCATGTTTTCAACATTAAAACCCCACTAGAAATGAGCAACTTTGCATGAAAACTAAAAATAACTACTGTAATAGCTTGGAAAACTCAATGCAACCTTTCACTGCCTCTAAAATAAGCTGTCTGATTTTATAGTTCTATGGAAGACAGACATACTGAAATACAGACTATGATCAAGCAATTTAATCTACTGTCTAAGCTTTTCTGGTCTTCTACAAAAGTCTTTTAAGTTTCTCCTTTCTCTTTTAATCTACAATCAGTAAAACCCTACTTTTATAGTGCCCTTTGCACCTGTATGCATAAAATGAATAACCCTGCAGTTTAATTATGCAGTATCTATCAGTTTTGAAATGATATAAAGTTGCAGATAGAAAAGGAATAAAACCTCTTTAAGAATCCAGAATTAATGTATGTCAAACTCAGGCTAAATCTTAATCTTCTTGCAACATTTCTCTAAAATAGATGTTCTTTTATCACCTGGTAGATCAAGACCCACTGGAAGAAAACCCAAAAAACCTCCATTTGGTTAACATGCTGTGGTACAGCACTCTCTTTTCCACCTCACTTCAGGCTATTCTTGAAAGATCTGAACAGTTGTATAATAATGAAAAATGTGCAATACATGTGGGGCATTGCTTGTGCACACATACCTCCGCCCATGCATTCATCATTCCGCAGGTATTGTCAGTGAAAGTTTAATTGCATAAACACTCTGTAACTGTCCTGTCATATTTCTTGTCAGTCTGGATTCCCTCTCTGGGCTCACTATCTCACAAAACTATAATTGAATTGCTACCAAATCACAAGAGGGCCCCAAAAAATAAAATCTTTATGAATAGAATTTGTTTCCTATCAGCAGATTTGACAAATTGTGGCAGAGGAAGGGCCTTAGCGATAATTTCCGAGTTTATTCTAAATCCAGTTATTTGCTGTTTGCTCTTATCTGTTCTTTAGAATTTTAAAGCTCCAGTGAGAAAGAATCCCAAAGAGCTCAACAGTAGTATTTTTCCAGGTCCTAAAGAGACCAGCAGTAAAATAAAATAAAATAAAATAAAATAA
>NW_009930998.1:0-887 GCF_000696875.1 Nestor notabilis
CAGGGTATTGTAATAATACCCTAAAATACATCATCATTTTAAAACCAGAGTTGATGTGATCACATGAGTAAAAAAGTAAAAGAAAGCCAGCATAGGGCTCTGTATCTTAATTTCAAGGCTCACCCAGGTATCCCACTATCTCGCCATCTCTCAGTGAACTCTAAAGATGCATACTAGCAGTATGCAAGCAAAATGCTGCAAGGCCAAGTGCTGAGGATGGTAGGGATATCAGCAAGGAATCTCTGTGGGAGGAATAAAATCCTGCTTTGTTCAGGAAAGGTCTAATCACAGATGACAGCTGGGGTGGCTACAGATCTGTATCCAACAAATATATCTATCACCCCAAAAAAATCTATACTTTGGCTGATAAGGATGATGAAATGGAATATAGTAAAGTCTCTGTAATCCTCCTATCACAATACTACAGAAAAGAGAATGTATTTCAACAGGTTTCTTTTTAATCCAATAACAACACCCTGGAAACAAGCAGTATGCTAGGTATTAAGCATATCTTTTTAGTGCAAAATAATTCTGTATAGTATAGCTCTTAAAGTGTTATAAGTAAGTCTGGTGTGATGATTCAGCAAACATGGCATTCAGCCTTTCAGGACAAGTCTAATGGGCTCTTTGTCGCTATTAACTGGAGATGGGAAATCACTTGGTAACACTTACAGTACTGCAGGGCGTCTGACTTGCTCTTTTCTAAATGAAGTCTCTGTGACTGAACTGGACACCGGATACAAAAGCTTTATTCTTCACTTGCAAGATTGTGTCTCTTTTCTTCATGTGTATAAAAATCAATAATATTCAAGTAAG
The DNA here is from genome assembly GCF_000696875.1 of Nestor notabilis. Taxonomy (NCBI): domain Eukaryota; kingdom Metazoa; phylum Chordata; class Aves; order Psittaciformes; family Psittacidae; genus Nestor; species Nestor notabilis. The sequence goes on from NW_009930998.1 coordinate 817, forward strand.
TCTGGGTTTGTATCTGTCATACAAAACACAGTTCTTTAAGAAACTGTTAAAAGATCCTTTACCTGCATTCC
>NW_009930998.1:900-15008 GCF_000696875.1 Nestor notabilis
CGTCATTACAATGACCAATTTGTTTTTCTTGGACAGCACCTTCCCATGGCCTGGTTGTGACAACAGAGCAATTAGAAAATGGCACAGCTTGTTTCAAAGGTGGATTATAGAGGGCAAGTGCAAACCTTGCAACTCCACAGCAGCAGCTTTTCTGTGTACTAGTGGAGAATAGACAAAAATATCTCAACATCTGCCTGCTTTTTGAGATCTAAAAAATATGGAAAGTAAGGGATGCTGACATCAACTAAGCAACCAAAAAACATGTATCTAGAAAGACTAATCTCTGCTCTGGTACCAAATATATATTTAATTTCTCTTTGTCTTTTTCTCATTCTCTCCCTCACACTGCCAAGACTAGAAGTAAAAACAAGGCAGAAACTATGTCAAATTCTAATAGTTAGCTGAAAGATAAGACATAGCTCCTTTTTTTTATTTCCAAACTAGCTTGTGTGTGACTCAGAACCAGTAATTTAAGTTCAAAGTGATTATAATGAACTCTGCTTTCTTTCTGGACACCTTCAATGCAGTTATAATACATTGAACATAACAAGAAGAGGAAGGAAGTAGAACCTGGCTTGAATCTCATTAGACCCTTCAGGTTGAAGCAGCAGCTTCCCAGGACTTCTGTCCATTTAAAAAGTAAAACCCCTTAAAAGAATCTCTCTCCTTCCAAAAGAGATGCCACGTATGTCAACAGTATCTGGTGCAGTCAGTGATGTCTTGAGAGATCTGAAATGTCAATAGCACCTCCTCAAGCACCTGCATAATCTTCACAAAATAGAGCAGAGTGAGGCAAAAGGAAACAAACACCACCGATGTTGCTTTATCCCAGACTTCTCAGATACCCTTATCCCAAATTCAAAAGAAAAGGAGTGGACACTGGTGGATTTCACGGACTGACTTACAATAAAATGAGCCTATCCCTCCTATAGCATCTTTCACACAGGCACTGTCACCCTTTTATGGCAAAATGAGATTTAGCCAACAATATGAGTCAATTCTCTTTTAGGACCTTCAGCAAGTAATAACTGCCAAAATCCATGCAGGGAAAACAGCAAAACTTTGCATCTCCTCAAGTTGTGATCCCTTTAATAAACAACCTGACAACATGCATTTGGATAGCTTTATCCAGAAATTAACACACAAACTGTTTACGGTCAGACAGCCTCACCTGTTCCAAGGTGGAGACAAGCTGGTCTCACCCCTCATTCTCATGGGATGTCTGTCTTAGATATTACGGCTAAAGCAAAGTCACCATGTTTTGATTTCCATGCACTCACAGTGAAATAGCAAAGTAGCAGAAAAGTAGCCAAGATTTATTCATGGGCAGAGGCTTGGCCCTAATATGCAGCTGCCCTTTTTTAAGCTTTTTCTTTTTTAAAGAAAGATGCTTAGATGTTTCTCAGTCTCAGGGTTAAGATAAAGCCACTATTCCTTGGAATTCCCGTGTTGCGCACCGTTGTGCTCTTTGTCTTGACACTGTAGCCATCATGAAGTCTCCCCACTGACAGCATCCGACATGTCACCATTGGCAAGGATTCAGCTGAGTCCACTGGACAAAAAACAGATAAAACCATGACTCCAAAGTGTTTTCTTAAAAAAAGTACTTAAACTGATGATGAATGAATGGTTTCCCAAAAAAAGAGAGGAGAGTTTCTCCTGTAGTCAAGAACCTTCATTAATGAGATCCAGACAGATTTACATTTTTAAAAAGCACAAGATTTTGGGGTTTTGCCATTTAAATCATCAACTACTGTATAAATTACATTTGTAAGACCCATTGGCTCCAACCAAAGGGTATATAAGAGCCTGTCTGACTGTCTTGTGTTATGAAAGGACCAGGTAAGAGGAAGTGGAAAAAAGGACAAGCTATAGAATATCCATTAGTAGGATGACTAATATTACTACTATCCTGAGTTCCCATTTCTTTGGTTTCTTTTGTAGAGATTTAAAGATAATTGTAGCAAAGATTCAGGAAGAAAAGCTAAGAGAGACAAACCCTGCAAAGGGAGGTCATATTTACAAATGCTCAATATTCCTTCAGATTTATTGTGAATGATTTATGAGGTGCTTTTCAATATTAAAGTTTTTCATGAGTTCATTGGAAAGATGGTCAAGATATTAGTAATGAACTAATTGTCATAGAAAGAATTTATTGCTAGCAGTCTCCAAAAATCTAGCAGTTTGGCTTCTGTGGGTAAAAATGAGGTAATGTAGCAGTCCTGACTACGAGGAAATATATACAGTTTTTTAGCTCGCAGACAAATAAGATTAATGTTATATCCCATGCTGTGCTGAAAGGGATATCTTGCATGGTTGAAAAATACATATTTAAAGCCATCTAATTTCCTTGGGTTTTCCTATGTTTTACATTTTTTTTACATATATGTTTCCTGTTCTGATAATACAACTTTTTCTTGTCACATAGGTTGCATTTTCCTCGGCTTCGGTAATGAAAATAAATTAGTTGAATTCACTTTTGTTTAAAGCTAATTTCTTATTCAAGCTTTCCATTCAGCAGCAGATTATATAAACACTGAACTCTGAGCTGGAAGTGAGGACACAGGACAAAATAGTTGGGGGGTTTTCTTCTGATTGATGGAAATGATTTCTTCTACTATTTAGTTTTTTAAAATCTTGCTAAATTCTGTGCTTGAATTGATCTGACAAGTTGGTTTGAACTTGTAGAAAAAAAGATGATCTTTCAGGATGTTTTGTTTTGATACATTTTCTCACCTTTTTACTGGCTTGGACAAGTATACATTGATCTTTTAATCATAGAATTATAGGCAGTTAATAACAAACTCATAAAGCAAGGCAGATGGATCTGCGTAAAGCAAGAACTTTCCCTCACCGATTGCTGTGCAACCTCAGCCTCTAACGAACTTTTACAACAAGTTTCAGCACAAAATCTAATCCTAAAGCAAATACCGAAAGATTTAACTAATCAATCACTTAGGTTTGGTTCATATGAGTGTTCTTTTTAAGCTAGTTTGTTTTCATCTGGTCACAAATACCAGTGCCTTTTTCATGTTTGGAACATCAGAAATTAAAACTTTTTATCCATTTTGAATTTTTCATATTTTTCATCTATTATTTCATACTCAAAAGGCTTAAATAGCCTCATGAAAGCTTGAGGACCCCAACTTTTTTGTATAATTCACTCAAGTTTGGACATCAGAGAGCACCAAGCCAAGAGATTCAAATAGAAAATACTGCTGGATAATCTCTTACAAATAAATAAGACTTCCCAGTATTGAAGGATGCCATATTGTAGACTGGGGCAAGAAGGGGGGGACTTCAGCACAAGGCAAAAATTAATCACTAAAAATGCATTCTGGGAAGGTGCATACTTACGTAAAAAGAATCTCCAAAGCTTTCCACATTAGTTTGAAATTATCTGTAAATGCCAAGAAACTCCAGGCAATCTGCAGTTACTAATTTTGACCCTATTTATTGCTGTTTAAAGAAAAGAAAGGAAGAAGAAGGGGCAATACAGTCTTTGGTGGCCTGTAGCACTGTAGGAAACGTTTTTTAAATAGATGTAAGACGTCTTTCATTAATAAGTAAGTATTTAAATTTTAACAGAGCAAATACTTTTCAAAAGAAAAGATTTTGTTGATAACTTCCTGCGAGCGCTTTTGCGTTTCATCTTTAACGTGAAACAGTCGTGTTATGACACAACCCAAGCTGCACCCAGATTAAGACTTGCCCACAAATGCACTTCTCTTCTGCTTGTATGATGCATGTTTTCAGAGCAGTTCTGTTTAATGTCACCACTTTTTGTAATCAGGACTGCTTTTTTTTGGTTACTTAGCAGACAATTTTATCCCCAAAGCCCTACACTGATGTTCTCTGAAATGCCATCAACTACTGATGCGACAAGCAGGCAATTACTACACTCCCTCAGAATGACCAGGAGAACCAGAAAAGTCTGCATGAATATATTACCTTATGGCAAATTCAGAGAATCTGAATCTCTCTTATTTTCATGAGACCTAACTACTTCCACATAACCATAGCAACCTCTTTAGCATTTGGAGAAAATTAAACTAAATACATCTTGCCAATGTCAAATACTCAAAAGACAACTTTTATTTTAATTACTGTAGACATAGAAAAAGGAGTTCTTTAAGGAAGTCTGTCAACTAAGAGCTATATATAACTCTTGAGGAATTCCTTAGTGATTTTCCTGGTTAAACAGATTTCCTTTAAAATACATTTGTTTGCTGCACAGGGTAGAATTATTGTAAAATCAAACACTTATTTTTCAGAAGTCTGATCTGACATGTAATGCTAACACAGCAGATAGTAAATGCACATTTGCTGCACTGTTTAGGTTTGTCTTATTGATCTTAAAAAAATGACTAGGCATTACAGAGCCAATGTTTGTATCTATTGAGGAAAGGGCCAGAATGAAGTGTTAACTGTTGGAGTTAAAGCTCTTTCCCTCATTGATTTCAGTAAGCAGTTTTCCAGACCCAAAGCCTTTCTATTAAGTTCAGTGCTCTTTCAGTCAGGGCTGAGATATCCATTGAAGCTGAGGAACAGCAAAGCTTGTCTGATCTTTTTTGAGACTCCGGTTTCAGTTAAATAACCCAGTGGACCATTCTCTCAATTAGCATTGCAGAACATGTACTGGCAGAGAGGGTACTACTAAGCTGTGAGCTATCTGAGAGGTACTCCAGAACCAGGAAAGCAACAGACCATGCAAGCAGCACGCAGTCCTAATTTTGTGCTATTATGAAGGAAGGAAAGCGTCTTTTAAAACTTTCATTTCTTTCCAGACTTGGATCAATTTATTTCTTAGGTTTACATTCTCCTTATTTACTTCAGAATTTCTATATTAAAATGAAAAAGCTTTAGCTGTTTTAGTCCTTAATTTTGTCAAGAATTGTCCAGTATATATTTATAGTACTTACTTACTTTTATTCAGCGAGACAATGCTAAATTGCACTGTTGTGAGGATTAGCAAAGGACCTGCGCATACACATTCATAGGGATGAATTCAGAGATGGTGGGTAACAAACTGAGGAAAAGGAGCCACGCAGAGTCTCTGTTAAGGTAAATCATAAAAAGACAGAAGAGGAAAAGTGGTTAAGTGAATGGCATGTAACACCTAACCTAAAGCACATTTCTCTCTCCTTCAGCACACACGAAACTTCTTATGGTTACTGAATACCCACATTATCTGAAATTAGAATTTACTGTGCTGAGCATTAAACCCTAACTAAAACCTTAAAAATAGGCTTCGTAATAAAAATACTTATTAATCTGTGATCCACACCAACTCTTACACTTCCACTAAATTCATCACATTGTCTCCCAAGAAGAATATCACGAATGTATGGCAGCCACAGAAATACATTTGATACACTTGCTTATACTAGATTAACAGTGTCTATCTTCTATTTCTTACTATATTGGCTCTATTTTAAATACATGGGTGTGATGTTTGCTTGGCAGCTCAGCTTCTGAAACACACACACAAAAAAATAAATTTACTAATTTTTACAGATGTGAAAAGATTTCTGGGATAAGGAAAAATCTCGATATCCCTTTCATTCAATCACTTTCTTAATGAAAACAGCTCAGGATTAAAGAAACCCAAGGAAAAAGAAAAGATTAACCTAGAAAAATAGTCAGTTGACTAAATCTGTGCTTCATTATTGCTTCCCACTTCAACAGTGGGTCCTACAAGGAATGGGCTATAGTGCCATAGCTCTCACACCCATGGCAGGGGTGGGCACGGTTCCTCTGCATGCACGTCATCTTATGAGACATTAACCAGGGACACAGTGCAAACATTCAGAGGAGGAGGAATACGCAGGCCCTGGCACAGAACCGCATTTTCTCTCCGGTTTCATGCAGTTAACGCACGGAGCGCAGAAGTCAGAGATGCCATGGCACTGTACTGGGAATAAATGACTTTGCAGACCCAATGGAGGAAGGAGGGAGAGAAAAAACATCCTCACCCCCAGCCCCAGCGGCTGCGTAAATCTGTCCCTGCCAGGCGAGCTCCGGGAGGTGCTCAGTGCCCGCCGCCTCCCCAGGAGTCAGTGAGAGTTCAGGTGCTTACTATGTCATCAGGCTTGACCTTCAGATGCGACACTGCCAGGACGTTTGTTTTCCCAGAGCAGTGATTGCTTCAGTCAATTATTATTGCCCATCCTAGAGTGCAAACACATAAGGACTTGATTTACAGTGCAAAATGTACATCCTGAATTTACTTCCTCTTTTGTTTTTGGACTGTTGCACCATCTCCAGCTTAAAGAGGTGACAGCAAATTACTCCATAGGTAAATATATCTATGTACAGGGAAGGATAAATATCAGTCATTCCGGTCATCCCGAGATGAATGTTCAGCATAGCTTTGGACATGACAATATAAAATTTTTTGCTTTGCATTTTAAAAATTATATTTTTTTTCTGCTCCTCCTTGAAGAAAAAAATCATTAGCAAATGTGTTGATTTGGCAATCTAACCATTAAATCCAGTTTAACACAGATTTAAGATTGTACATTCAGTTCTTTAAGCAATGTTTAGGTATTACCAATATACTGAAAGATAGATGAGACAGCCTCATGGTAATACAGCTTTTAACCTTTCCTCTCCTCTACCATGACGGGGGAGAATTACAGTAAATGATGGTTACCTTCTCTGCAGTATGGACAATTGATTTGACCTCACTGCATCTGATGCTCTAATGGACTTCGTGGCTGAATCCCTGGAGATATAAAATATGTCCAAGTGAATTGGGGCAGGTTAAAGAACAGACCTGCTTTTCATGGCTGGCTCAAGCTATAATAGATCTCTTGGTTGTTCTGAGAAGAAGATTAAAAATGATCAATATCCAAATCATTAAAAAAAAAAAAAAAAAAAAAAAAAAAGTGGTGGCTTCTGTAAATCTACCTTAGCTATTTTTTTTTTCTCTTTCTGAACTCTGTGGGGGGATTCTATGTTGATGACATGAGTTCCTATAACAAATGTTTGCTTCTGTTTACTCTCTTGTAACATGTTCCCTTTATATTAAGAATCAGACACTTGAATGGCATGAATCAGCATTGCTTTCCTGAAGTCATACTTGTTTATGCCATGAGGAATCTGGCCTTAGGTTTATTTAATATAGATAAAATAACAATACTATAATATTTCCTGGAGCAGAAAATAAAATCAAGGACAGATTTCAGAGAATGATGGCAACTATGATAACTGAATGTCCTTACAGCTCTGCTAGCCACAGTGCCAAAGAAAAAAATAAAGGTCTAATTTAGTGAGGGGAAAACAAAAAGATTTTCCTTGCCTGCTCCGACCCTTTCATTTGGCAAAGTGTAATTCAACATCTTGTTTATCCTTGCCTAACCTCTCACAAACATATCTGCGCTCTTTTCCCACCAACCTTGTGCACATGAGATTGTAACATCCCATGACTCAGAGGCCTTCCTCTCTACACAGAGCAGTAATGGACCAGGCACCTTCAATGGGATTCTATACGTACATTTACTTAATATCCAGTAAAATCCAAGCCTTAAGAAGACAGCTGTACAACTGCTCCATAGGTGGCACACCTATATTAGCTAACTCTTTATCTAACTCTTTTGAAATCTAGGGAGCCCAAATCTTTAACCTGCAAAGTCTGACACTGCTTGGATCTGACATTTACAAGTGTTTAATAACAGAAATAAAAACCTAATCTCAAAGTCTGTATCTCAAGATGAATGCATATTTTCCTAGTTGTGGAGCATCAGGATGTAGGAATTGGACTGACCTAGCTCAGCTCCGTTAGATTGAATGATTATGAGGAATCTTCTATTAAGAAGAACTAGGTTTTCAAGAGTCAGGACATTTCCAAATAAAATCATAGTTTGCATCTACGTAAATGACATATAAGCAAATTAAGGGAAATGTCCAACAAATTGAAAAAGTTTAGAACTTTTTTATTCGGTTGTTTGTTGAACAATATTTTCCTTTTGTCTTTCATACATTGTTTGCCTAAAAGTACAGATGTGTAACAAGGGCTTCTGAAAAGAATATTTATCCTAATGTTCTGTTCCTGTATGTAGAAAAGTAAAGGCATTTTACAAGTTCTTTGCTCAAGTCTCTAGGATTGTCTATACCCTGGGGCTAGGGCTGAGCTGAATGCCTAGCATCCATGGGTAGAAGAGGGAACAACTGCTGACCCTCCAATCCAGCTATTCTTGTATCTGGAAACATTGTCAGGTGTTACAAGCATCAAGCCATCTGAAAGGGCAAAGTTGAGCACTACATTATTGGAGTAGATGACACCTTATTCTTATTCTTCAACAATTCTAACAACTTCGAGTCTCTCGCTGTCTCTTTATGAACACAGATGTCATTTTGATGGGGGGACGCCAAAATGACAAGAAGGTGACCTATCACTGAACTCAGGAGCAGGTGAGGCCTGTCAGCTTCTAATTTGAAACTGGTGTCAGTCCTGAGGAATGGCTGGGATAATCACATTTGTAACTGATATCCTATGAACTCTGCAAACATTCACAGTGCGCCTGTTATGAGTAATGTGAAATTAACAATTCGTGTTTATGACATGAGACACCAACTGAATCAAGTAGGTTTGAGTAACTGGATCAGCTTTGTCTGTATTCAGAGCAGAACATCAAACTGCCTCAGTCAAAGCCAAATGACTGTGTGCTTATGTTACAATAGGCATTGTATTTATTTTTAAGACAAACTTTTGTAACTAGGTGTAAAGAGACAACCTAAGAACTAACTTCTAATTGAAACGATTCCCCTTAAAATTTCTCTCACTTGAGCTTAGCCCTTAAGAAATTTGTGATTTTTAAGCTGGAGTTTGGGACCTAGCGAATCACATACATACTATATCTCAAATTTTCTGAATAACTGAAGGGAAGGCTCTGTGTAAATCTTCTCTCTCAGACACATAAATTACCAGCTGCATGAACACTGCCATGTAGACATGCAGACAAGTGCAAGGGGTGGGAACAGGGCAGGATGCCTGAAAAAGGTGGAGTCACAGAGAAAACAAGACATTTGCTAACAGTAATTTATCCTTAATCCGCCTTCACTGTAAATGAGCAAGAATGAACACCATGAGTTAGCCTGTCAGGCTCCCTCACTTCTCTAGCATAAGGGCAGGGGGTTTTTTGCTGCAAACTGGGCCTTTTCTGGGTTGCATTACCTGTATTTTTTTATTAGGAAAATTCAAAATTGCCATATGTGGAGCTAAGATGCAAATTAAAATCAGGTTCAAGTACAAACTTAGGCTAAACTGCATTTCTGAAGAGAGCAAAAAAATCTCACAATCTCTTCCACATATATTTCAGCCCAAATTGGCAGAAATCCTGACCGTTCAGTTCCTTTCCTGATGAAAGTGCTGCCAAACTTGGCACATATATTAAAAGTTCCTTTCCACAGACTTAAAAAGTTAAAGAAGGACCAGGGAATGGATCCACTGCAAGTATTACAGTGGAATTTAGTTAGTGGCACTTGATAAACTCAGGTCCAAAAAACAATTAGCTAGTGGAGCTTGTTGAGCAGTTTAGTACATTTTCACATATACAATCAATTTGAGCTACTAGACTATTGCTCTGTGGTAGGAAAATACCACTTGTTCCAATCTTCCATGAGAAAGCTATGTCCCAAAGAGCTTCAGTAATGTAATCAAGACCAGGTACAGCATTGCAGCTGCAAGCCAAGCACAGACATCCTTTGCACCCTGGCCCAGCACTAACCCACCACACTTCACATACATACTGCTTAGCTCAGGTTTCTAGCCGTGAACCCCACCTAATTAACAGAAGACAGGTACAATTTCAAACAGTCATTTTTGGATAATGTCAGTACTAATCTTACCAGCAAGACCAGCTTGCAAAACTCACATTAACTTTGGATGCATCAGAAAAACGTAACAGCACTTTGTGTTTCAGCTACCTGAGCATCAAAAGCTCATCCTGAGCAGCTTTAAAATCCACTAGGAAATAGCCCATCATACATCTGAAAATCAAATGTCCAGCTCTAATCCTCCTCCAGCACCCAAAAACTCATCTCTGAGCATCAACCTTGAATCCAGAGACAGGGGCTGCAAACTGTGCACACTACTACTGATGTAGTCACCTCTAGATATCTAATACAACAGCTCACCTTAAATCTGATTGTACAGCACAACCGTTTGGTGTTTAGATAGTGCACATAAAACCTTGATAAAAATGACATCCATTCAGCGCTTTTGCGGAACCCAGTGAAATACGTTTTAGTTTTCCTCCTACTTACAAGGTTATAATTCAACATATGGTTTAAATAGAGAGCCTACCTCTGTGGAACAAAGCCCAGCACAACAGCACTCGGTCCCGCTGTTTCAAGTCAACACAGGAGCATGGCTGCTGGGTAACGTGCACCGTGTCGCTAACGTCGCAGTGAGTTAGGCAGGGCATAACGTTAGACTCAAAAGAGGGCCTTGAGCTGGGTTGCTGGAGGCAGGACTGGCTGACCTGCAGGATCCTTATGAAACTCTAGTCTTGCGTAGTGCTTCTCTGTCAACAGATAAATCAGTTGCATGTTACCAGCTGTAAATCAGCCTTATCTTTTGATTTCCTAGTAAATCAAGTTTATGCATGTATACATCCTCTACAGTGTTCATTAGCATAACACTAAGCTCTGGCATAAGCCTAGAATAGAGTAACTCAAAATTATTGCTAAAGACTGGTCTTAGCTTCCCCTGTGAGTCTGTGGACTCAGAGAGTCCAGCAGAAGGACTACTGCAAGTAGGAGCACAGGGGGTGTCCCTACCCCTGGTGCTCCTGAGGCGAAAGGAAAACTGTCACCATTTAACATCACCTGAAGAGCTGACAATGAGCATGGTGGGTTTTTTGGTCTGGATTTTTTTTTTTTTAAATCAGAAAGAATTTCTGTAGAGGAACTTCTGAAGGTTTTTCTCAGTGACCAGAAAACGAAGCAGGGGGGTGGAGGGGTGGGGGAGTGTGTGGAAAGAAGCTAGAATCCCTTCTGAAAGGCAGAAAGTAGAAGAATGGAATAAAAACCTTTGTCAAGCTATTCAGTGTAGACCCTGATCTTGAGACTATTTCCCATATGCAGAAAGGAGTAACAGCACATCTGTTTTCCTGACGTAGCTGATGGTATTTTGAGCACTCAGGTCCTGCACTTCCCCTTGACCTCACATCACCACTTTCTGTTAATACAATTACTTTTGGGGCATCCTCAGTTCCCACCAGTTCTAGTTTTGAAGTTGAACGAATTTAGTGGAGAGCAATCATGGAGCATTTACGAACAGGAGGGGAAAATGAGAGTATAAGTAGATGTCCCAACTTTTAACTCTATTCATCTCCATTACATTGCAGTAGGTACAAAGAAATCTACATCACACAAAGAAAGAGTTGGGGTATTTGAGTTTGCCTCCTGCGCACAAGTCTTTCCCTGACCACCTGGAGTCAAGGGTCTAAGTGTGACAGATCCCTGTCTCACCAGCTTCTGTACCTGCTGGGTGATGGGTGTTTTCTCCTTGACTTACTGAGTTTTAAATTAACTCTACAGCATGGATTGGCACTAGTAGGATATACCGAGACCAGGGAAACTAGTCTTTGCCCTGCTTGATTCCCTCTCAGGCTCAGTGACTACTACTTCACAACTCACTGTGCTTTGCTGACTACAGGGTTCCCACACGCAATTGTCCTAATCACTGAAGAATTATTTTTCTTTTCTTTTCATATATATAGAAAGTCAACCCTGTTCGGGAAACTTTCTCCTCAAAATCAATCCATTTACGAGGTAAGTTTAAGTGTTTGTGACTCAGTGTTTTCTTTAAAAAAAAAAAAAAAATTAAGAAAGAGCATGTTTCAGTCAAAAGCCTGTAATCAAGTTGAGCTGAAATGGCACCATTTCCCCTGCCCTCAGCTGTGTGGCAATGTGTGCACAGCCCCAGGGAAAGCTCCAACACCGATGCAGTGACCCAGTGAAAATCCTGGAAGCAGGAAGACAGCATTAAAGGCATCCATTAAGTAGTGTTTACATATACTGCTGAGGTGAACTACAAAACTCCCCAGAAGTATTTGCAATGAGATGCCTGAAGAAAGCCATCTGGGAATTGTACCTCAGACACAAGATGTTATGCCAGTAACAAAATTAGCGGCTGTATCTTGCCCCCTGGAGACCATCTTCTCTTCTTAAATCCCCGGGAACCAGAGCTGCAGAGGCGGAGGAGGATGCCCGTGGCACACAGCCTTTCCCACTTCCTTTCTTTGGTACAAGCCTACAGAATGACGACATGGATTTATTTGAAGGATACAGTGGGGAAGCAGACCTGGACGCCTGTGACAGGGCTGAAGGCATCTCACTGTAATTAATGAGTAGTGAAACAAGCAGTTATTTATATTGCACATGTCTAATGAATAGGAATTAGTCATATCTTTGATTCTTGGGTGGCTATTTATGCTGCTTATCTGATATTTTAAAGGAAACTGCTCTGACCATTTTCCAGTCCAAAGAGGGATGGGTGGGTAACACAAGAACTGACTCCTGCCTTTGACTAAACATTAGGAAACTGGTTTCCAAGTTTGGAAGTGTCTGGATGCATTTTTCCATATTTTTTTCTTTCTTTGAGTTTTCCTGACTTCAGTCAGGAGGTGAAATGCCAGAAATACCCAGAGACACCCCAGCTAACCAGACAGCTCCCCCATGGGCATTGCAGCCCGACGGGTGTTTTTCCAAACCACCCCTGAACTCTGAACCTTCAAATCATTTACAGATCTCTTCCACTTGGAAGCAAAACCACATCCCTGCATGACTTCTCAAAGCAGGAGTGTGGTGGAGAGCCTGGATCAGCAGACTCCTGTGCACAGTCCAGCTGCTTTGCAAACACAGCTGGAGTGACTGTGGAAGCTGCTGTGGTCTCAGCTGCCTTCAGGAGCTGGGCACAGAGGAGTCATGGTGCAATCACTGCATCAGACCCTGCTTCTGCTATATGCTGTTAATGTCTGTGGGGCTAAGCACAAGCTGGGCACCCATTATTTCTGTAATTATCCAAAGTAAAGCTTCAACTCCTCTGCTCAGGCTGGAGCCTGACTGCAGCTTAACTAGGCAAAGGCAACTGGGAGACCCTAAATTTCCAATTACAAGCACTGCAGATCTGGTCTGACGGTATTTTTTGTAAGAAACTGAAGCCTTCTGTACCTGGAGATAAGATGAGGTTTATTATTAAATATAACGGTTGTATCGTACATGACTGTTCTTTATGGTGCCAATTTATAGAGTGGTTCTGGTGACTGCTGTCATTGACAGGATGCCCTTTACAACAGGACTTGTATCACGTTAAAACTTTCATGACACCAAGTGAGCAGAAAAAAAGAAATATTTCCATGGGTGAAAATCCCTGTGAGGTAACTATTACTGAAGTGTGTACAAGATCGCATGTCAAAACAATTTTATTGTTAGCTGGTGGGAATTACATCGACTGACAGCATCAGTTTAACAACTGAGATGCAGTGTAGTTTGTTATTTCACTTGTTTTTCAACAAGGGTATATCAGCTCTACATTTTAGGAGACTATATAATCTTGAAGTTATAGAACCTGTCTTTAGAAATGCATACTCCCTCCCTCTGCCAGTATCTTCACCAGGATGGTACAAGACAAGTGAGTGATAAGACATTAAAAGATAATGCTTTTGTCTTGCTATATGGTGTCAGTGTATCATGGCCTCAATAACATAAACAATGTGACTGCATGAAATGCAGTTAAAATGAAAACGAGCAACAGCTGAACAACGGTTTTCGATGTTTTCTTTGTTTGTTTTTTAACTTAGGGCCCAATTCTGTTTTACGAATTATGCAGTTAATCGACATAACCCAGACAGAGAACTTGGTGGAAAGCAAACGGAGTTTGATATCAAACAGGGATAATTAAAGAGAAAACCAGCTGACGGGACAGAAAAGAGGTGACATAGAGCAGTAGGCTTTTCCGGTTAAAAAGTCACTCTTAAAAGCCACCCGGCATCACTTGCACGCACCGCTGATGCTCTGTTCACAACTGTCCTCCCTCATCTGTGCACGAACAAACACACCGCCCAGACGCGGCAGCGCACGGCAGCTCAGCTCGGCCC
>NW_009930999.1:0-2051 GCF_000696875.1 Nestor notabilis
CGGGGAGGGGGCCGGTGTTGCCGGTGAGGGTCGCGGGGCGGAGAGAGCCCGACCCTGCTCTTACCTTCTGCCGTCCTGCCCGTGCTGAACTCCTTCAGTTTGTCCTTGTCGCTCTCTACGTGGTCTTTGAAAAGATGCACCGGGCAATGGTTGCTGCTCTCGGTCATGTCCTGCAGGTTAGAGTCAGAGTTTCCAAGCTCCCTTGAGCGAGCCAACCCACTCTCCAAAACTTCCCTGTACGTGATCGTCTCCTTCTTGTTGCTACTGCCACTGCCGCTGCTGCTGTCTTTGCTTTTCTGGTCAAAAGATTTGGATACAAAAGCTGTAAGTTCTTCCATGGCTGCCCGGTGATCTTATCCACAGAGATCCACTTGTTTGCAGTCGGAGATGTGGCCGTCCTCCGCACGCTGTTTTTGCACGTAGAAGATGGGCTGTATAGGGTTAGATCACTCCTGCTGTTATTTATGCCTTTCAATTTGAGATCACACTATTTATACATGGCTACCTCAGCCCAACCCCCAGCTCTCCCTGTCTCCAGCAATTACTGACTGCTCCATAGTCGCAGGCGGACTCGGAGGAGCTATCTCCCCCACCTCAGTCCAGCAATTGGCTTTCTTTTCATTTCATCACTCTTTGGCATCTTTGCACCTTGATTTAGGGAGGCAAAGAGGCAACGGCGAAAAAGAGGGGGAGAGAGAGAGAGGGGGGAGAGAGAGAGAGAAGAATAAAAGGGCGGGAGGGGGGAAGAGGAAAACATGAAAATAGGTATCTGCATTCTGTAAGCGGGTTGCAGAAATGAAAGTCGAGGAAGACTTAATTGATTGTAAGGACATCCTGTGCGTGGCAACACTGTGAGTAAAACGGACCCACAGCTAACCAAATAACTATGCTCCTGCAGTTAAATGTATCGCTGTCAAGAGGAAAAGAAAATGAGTGTTCAATAAAAAAAGGTAATGAATAAAAGGCGGAGATGTGCATTTGTTGTAATCATTGGGAATTCCACCTGGTTTGCTATTTGGCTAATTTCGCTTAATTCAATGGTCAAAACAATCGGCGAACCAAAAAATGCTGTTTTAAAAGTGCTGCCTGTTGTGGGGGGTGCGCGGAATAGGGAGGAACGTGTGTTGCAGTTAAACAAGTTGTGGGGTGTCTCGGAGCTCCGTGTTGGTGTGTTCGGAGGATTTGGAGGGGGTTGCTTGCCTGGGGGTAAGATGGGAAGGGGGGATCCATAGGTAGGGGGGCTCTCCAGATGCGCGTAAATGTTGTAGGTTCTGTTTTCTTGTTTAATGTTATTACGTTGTCTGAAGGTACTGTTGGGGAAAATTAAAATCTAAACCGTTTCTTTGGCGGTAGAGCTGTCCTGCTGTGTGCAGCAGAGGGGTGATTTGTTAACACGAGAGTTTGTGAGCGACAGAAAGAGCATTAAATCCTGTTCCTTTTTTTTTTTTTCCCCCCTCCCCTCTTCTGCCTAACGAAACATATCCTGCCGGGTTTAGGATAGGAATGGCAATAATTTCCCCACCTTATTCTTGGTTTGTTGTACTCTTGGAATAATTATTATTCCCCTGCGCTGGAATAGCTGCCTGAAATTCAGCCCCAGATAACAGCGGCGGCATTTCCAGCGCCAATCCTCGCCGCCTCATCCTCACGCAGAGCCGACTTCCCACCTATTTAGTTATTTCTGTCTCCCCTTCTCGGGCTTGAACGAGGAGGGTTATTTGATATTTGGTGGAATTTTGCCTTCTGGTTGTTCGGGATTTTGCGTCCTTCTCGTTCCCTCTCCTGCCTCGAGTTGGAGATAACCAGAGCCCACCACCATCACGCCACCCTCTGCTCTTGAGTCGCAACCTCGCCGGAGCAAGGGGCCATTGTTTCTGTTCCGGGAGAGCGTTGGACTGCTCCGAAAATTACCAGAACATTAAAACACTAAAAATACGTTTAATTAATCCAAAGGTGCCCCCAGCACCCGTGTTAACACCTCCACAGGAGGAGGGGGGGGAAATAATAATCGAGGAAGCAATTAATAAAGGGCTTTAAAAAAAAAAAAAAAA
>NW_009930999.1:2082-2522 GCF_000696875.1 Nestor notabilis
AAAAAAAAAAAGAAAAAATCAATCTCCCCCTGTGTGAATTTAAAATGATTATCTAGGGGACAAGGATTGATCATTTGATCTCGGCATTGCGGATATCCCTGACATTTATTATATTGTTGTGTCTCGGTGTCATCCTTCCTCCAGAGTTCATTTAACAAGTGAGGGAGCCGGGGAAGCCTTACAACTTAACAAACAGGTCTTGTCACCGCAGACGCCAATCAAATCCCAGGCTCTAATGTATATCACACGGCAACACATAAATAATAAAGGCAAACCATAGACGTGGAAGTAACGTATGGCTGAGGAAGGATCCCGGCACGACGCGCTGCTTGTGCCTCTCTCATGCAGCCCGCGCGTGTAAAGGGCTCGCGTGGATTGTCACGCACACTGGTGACAAGGGCGTCACGGGCACAAGTGGGGACACGGGCAGGGAAAGGCGC
>NW_009931000.1:0-207 GCF_000696875.1 Nestor notabilis
ACGCCGCCGGCTTCCGGCGCTTGTAACGCTGGTTTTATCCCCGCAGGCGATTAATCTTCAGCGATGTCTTTCATTTTCGAATGGATCTACAACGGCTTCAGCAGCGTGCTGCAGTTCCTAGGTAATGCCACGTTACATGAGTTAAGAAGCTCAGCTCGGGCTGTGGCAGCTGCTCTTAGGGCAGTTTGGGTTTTGCCACTTGCCCGA
>NW_009931000.1:238-2507 GCF_000696875.1 Nestor notabilis
TTGCCAGAATCACTTAAGAGCTGGTGATTAGGGTATGTTTATTTTGGAGTGCAATAGGTCTTGCTAGTATGAAGTCTGATGAGAAAGCTGCAAATCGACAAAGGCTATTTTACACTAGGGGGAGAAACTTTCAGAATATTCAGAGGTGTTGGCCTCCCACTCGATCCTTCTTTCGCCATTTAAAAATGCGAGAGCAGCTGGGCTGATGCCAAGGCCCTGTGTAGCCCAGGGCCCTGCCCCAGGCAGATATGCTGTCTAGCCAGGGAGGGAACCCTGTCTTCCTCCTCCTGGTATCCGAGCTCACCAGCTCCACCAGAGCTTGCCCTTATTTGTTACTGCTGCAGTTCTCTGGCTTGCTTCTCCTCAAATGATCACTTCCCGCACCAAGCTACCAGTGCTGTGACATGCCCCTGGGGAGCTGCTGGCCACTGACTCATGCGGGTGATCCAGGTTGAAGGCTCTTTGTGAAGGTGCTGGCCAAAACATTGCCCAACCCAGAGTGACCAGCGCAGCTGGGCTAGCTGCTGCACTGTGGCATGAACAGTCCTTTCCTGGGCTGCAGGTGATGGAGAAGCTCCTCCTGCCAGAGTTGTGAATTCCAGCAGAGGTCCTTGCCAAAGGATAGGGTGCTGTCTGTCCAGAGCACCTCACAGGGATAGTGAGGGATGAGAGAAAGTCCTGCTGGAAATCTCAGAGAACTTTGCTGTGGCAGATGCATACCTGGAAGTGGACAAAAAAAAAAAAATCAGTTTATCTAAAGAAAATGACTTCTTGTTTCACACTTTGCAATGTTTCTTCAACAACTTGCTGTTGTCTTTTACGAGCTTGTTTAATTTTCACATTTAAGTATCCCTTTGGGGTGACATATTCATCCATAACAGTTGCACATAAGTAGTACTTTGTTGCACACTCTTCTGTTAGGGGGTATCTGAGGAAAGAACACATTACTCACAGAATTACAAGCTCGGAAAGCATCTGTGGTTGTAGACATGACCATGCGCTTCCCTGGTAAAAGCCAATTCAAGCTATATGGTTTTTTTTTCGCTGCTGTTCTGCGTCTTCTACGTGCACAGGAGACAGCATAGCCCTGGGAGAGGGGTTTGTATGCAAATAGCATCAAGCTGGAGTGTTTCTTGCTTGTTTTCCTTCCAGGTTTGTACAAGAAGTCTGGAAAACTGGTGTTCCTAGGCTTGGATAATGCAGGCAAAACCACTCTGCTGCACATGCTCAAAGATGACAGGCTGGGTCAGCATGTCCCAACGCTACATCCCAGTAAGTCTGCCAGCTATGGAGCCCCCCTTGCCTTGTCATGCAGGTTTTCCTCTTTAACAATGGAGAGGCGGTGCTGCAAGGTGCCTCAGCAGTAGCTCTGCACTGGGGAGACAGGCTTCAAGAGTCTTAAACCGCTATCTGAAGTTGCAGTTGCATGTTGGTTGCCTGAGCTGAAGTGGATTTGCATTTTCCTCTCAAGTATAAAACGAGGAGCCTGAGAATTGGCATGGCTCAGCTATTATGACATGCCTCTCTTGGGGAGGGAGTGGGTTTCTAGAAAAGTGTAATAAAGCGTAATAATTGCAGATTAGAAAGCGTGTGCATAAGTAGGGAAGTGGGAGAAATTATTTTCTCCTGCTCATGACTTTGTGAAATGATTCCATTAGAGTGGCTGAATTCTGTGTGGGAAACAGCAGGGAATTCCTGAATTCTACCGGATATCTCATATGGGGAGAGTGTGTGGTGTTAACACAAGTCCCCAGGAAACTCTGTGACAGCTTCGTTACTTTCCTGAAACACAGCCTGTATTTGTACTTTTCAGCATCAGAGGAGCTGACGATTGCTGGAATGACCTTTACAACTTTTGATCTGGGTGGACATGAACAAGGTAAAAGTGAAGTTACGGGTAGGAGACACCAAATGAGCTCAGCCCCCTGATGTACGCGGTGTTCCCCAGCCACCTTAAGAAACATCTACCAAAAAGCGGTACTGAAAGGTGATGCCAATTAACAGTACCTAGTTATTCGTTTCCTGAAATGATTTGTGGAGCAATATCTGGAAATAACCTCCCAGCTCTAGGATACCACTTTTCTCAGTGGTTCAATAGTTCTGCTTAATTCTGGCACTTGGGGAAAAAATGCTGCCAGTTCATGACTGAAGTATTTTTAGCCATGGAAGACTTGAATGTCATAGGCTTATTCTTTTGAATAATTGCTACTTTTTATTTTTAGACTTTGTAGACGTTCTAAGCAAAGTTTTTCTGCCTCTTTTTTTTTTT
>NW_009931000.1:2589-3086 GCF_000696875.1 Nestor notabilis
CAAAAGCAGAGTGTAACTGGCTCTCTGAACTGCCTGGCCTGCAGCCTCAGCCAGACCCTTCCCCAGGAGGTCTTCTATTGTCTTAAGGAAATCACAACAGAGAGGGTGGCTCCTTTTTGGGTGTAGTTTTCCCACTGGGTTCAGGTAGTGTTCTCACGGGGCAGTGTTTGTCTCTTCTGTTCCAGCTCGCCGGGTCTGGAAGAACTACCTGCCTAACTGGCTCTCTGAACTGCCTGGCCTGCAGCCTCAGCCAGACCCTTCCCCAGGAGGTCTTCTATTGTCTTAAGGAAATCACAACAGAGAGGGTGGCTCCTTTTTGGGTGTAGTTTTCCCACTGGGTTCAGGTAGTGTTCTCACGGGGCAGTGTTTGTCTCTTCTGTTCCAGCTCGCCGGGTCTGGAAGAACTACCTGCCAGCCATCAATGGGATCGTCTTCCTGGTGGACTGTGCAGATCACTCACGTCTTATGGAATCCAAAGTTGAACTTAATGTAAGTGT
>NW_009931001.1:0-253 GCF_000696875.1 Nestor notabilis
GCCTCAAAGCACGCTCTGATTTAGTGCCGCGAGTGCATGGGCGGCAGCGAGTAACACCGCAGTTTATTCAGCCGGGGCCCGGGTGAACAGTTACTGATTTAATGAGGGCCCGCAGGCATTTTGTCCAGGCTGGAATCGTTTCCGCTGGTGTAGTAGGACTTTCTCCGTCGCAGAGCCCAGGTAACCTGTATCCTGGAATCCCAGACTGGTTTGGGTTGAAGGGACCTTAACGCTCATCCCATTTCAGCCTACT
>NW_009931001.1:639-6863 GCF_000696875.1 Nestor notabilis
CAGCTCCATGTCCTTTTTATGTTGAGGACACCAGAACTGGACACAATACTCCAGGTGAGGTCTCACAAGAGCAGAGCAGAGGGGCAGGATCACCTCCATGAGCTGCTGGTCACGCTGCTGTTGCTCAGCCCAGCACACGGCTGGTTTCTGGGCTGTGAGCGCACACTGAAGCCGGCTCATGCTCAGTTTCTCTTCGACCAGCACGTTCCTATGTTAATGTGTATTTATTTTGTGCTCATGTGCCAGGCCCGGTGGCTGCGCACACGCGGCTCTGGAAGCGGAGGCTGCTCGGCTTTGGTGCTCATCCCGTGGCGCTCTGCTGCTCTCTGCTGTCCAGCAATCCCGCCTTTGTGCCCCGCTCCGCATGGGAACCCGGGCAGCCTGAGCACGGGAGGGGAGAGCAAGTCCAGCACCCCAGGGATGTGGTAGTCTCCTTCGTGTGCTTAAGGACCAGAACGCTCAGCGCTGCATTGACGCGGATACGGGCGGACAGGCTCAGGAGGGAGGAGGACCAAAGCGACGTGACCTGCTGATGCTGTCACCTTTTCAGTCCTCTCCCACAAAACCCCAAACATCCACATGGAGGAGATTTACAGCACTGGGCACCCCCAGTCCACAGGCCTGAAGAGTGAGTTGCTCCACTCTGGGACCCAGTAGTAGCTCCACCATACTCCTCAGCGGCAGAACTGTGCTGTGACCATGTCTCCTGGTGGCACAAAACCCCTGCAAGTATTTCATGTTTGGGTGCTGTGCAAACCCCGAGCATACCCTATGTGTGTTCACAACGGGCTGCTGCCTGTTTCAGCAGCACAAGGGGAACGCTGTCTCCAAACTGGCTTCCTCTGTTGTGGGTTTCTGGCAGCACCAAGGTCTTCTCTAAGAGGAATTTGGGAAAATGTCAAGCTCTGTCGGGGTTTCCTGGTGAAGTCCTGGGAAGAAGAGAGGAGCAACCCACCCTTTCCCCTCTGCAGGATGCACTTCATCATCAGGCAGCTGTGTGTGAAGGTAAGAAAGACAAAATACTGTAGTTTCAAGCCCACTGTGGTGGACATACCAAGCTGGTGTCCAGTGTTTGAGGCTGCCTACAGGTCCTTAGGTCCTTCAGCGGCCCCAGCAAGCTGGGTGGAGAGGTGTAAGAGGGAGCTTGGAGCAATGTTAACCTGCTGCTGTTAACACAGAGAGGCTGGTCAGTGGTTCCCAACAGTGGTCTGGAATGAGAAGGTGCAGTTTGGGGGCCAACTCTTCTAAAGCAGGAACTCCATTTGTTCATGGTAAAACAATGTTTGACACCAATACCTGACAGTGCTGCCCTGTCCTCAGCACCATGGCGAGGGGTGCTGGGCAGGGGGGCATGGCTGGGTGCTCACCAGCGAACCCAGTGAGGCTGTGAGTCAAGCTGGGCTTGTTAAAACATCAGACCACCTCCTCCAGCTCCCAGGGGGGGAAACCGATTTGTTTTGAAACAGGGGAACAGCTTTGGTACAAGTTGCAAACTTGATTTCCCTGCAAGGAAACACCAGGGGCGACCGTGATGTTTAACCCCTGAATGCTCAGTTATGGTTTTACAGTGTTTGCAACCCCAGCAATCAGAGGGGCTTGAATTAAATCAGTTACACGAGGAGGAAAAATGCCATGAAGTGCAGGAAAAGGGATCGTTTGGGTCTGAGTGTGTTCTGAGTGTGCTCACCTGAAGTTCATGGGAAAAATCACTGAGGTGCTGGAGCGGGGCCAGAGAAGGGCACCGGAGCTGGAGCAGGGCCTGGAGCACAAGTGTGATGAGGAAGGGCTGAGGGACCTGGGGGTTTAGTGTGGAGAGGAGAAGGCTCAGGGGGGACCTGATCGCTCTCTGCAACTGCCTGACAGGAGGATGGAGCCAGGAGGGGGCTGGTCTCTGCTCCCAAGGAACAAGGGGTGGGACAAGAGGAAACGGCCTCAAGCTGCACCAGGGGAGGTTTAGCTGGAGCTGAGGAACAATTCCTTGCCCAGAGGGTGCTCAGGCATTGGAACAGGCTGCCCAGGGCAGGGCTGGAGTCACTGTCCCTGCAAGTGTTCACAGCCCGTGGAGCCGAGGCCTCAGTGCCAGGGGTTAGTGGTGGCCTTGGCACTGCTGGGATAAAGGTTGGGCTGGATGAGCTTGAAGGGCTTTTCCAACGTGGGTGATTCTGTGATTCGATAGTAATTACATGGGTAGTTGTAATGCACACATGTACGTGCCTGACAGGCAGTGTCTGTGCCCAGGAGCTGGAATATCCTGTTCAGAGACCCTGCTGGGGCTGTGGGTGCACGGGTGTTCCTGGCCCTGAGCACCTGCCCACCACCCTCTGCCCTGATTGAAGCCCATCCCTGGGCCTTTGCTCCTGTTCAGAGTGGTGCTTCCAGCCCTGCTCCTGAAGACTTTGGATCTTCTGAGCTATTTCAGGGACGTGCCTTTGCCTGATGATGGCTGTGTATGTGTTATCAATAGAAATCAAAGTAATCTGTACCAACTTTGTGACGGATACAGTGAGACATGGGTGCAACCAGAGGGCACTCTCAGGACTGATTCTGGAGACCGTGCCTGCACCGCTTCGGATGGTGGCATCGCCGCACAGCACAAGAGATGAAGCTCACTGCTTGCACAGAATCACAGAATCCCAGCCTGGTTTGTGTTGAAGGGACCTTAAAGCTCCTCCAGCTCCAACCCCTGCCCCGGGCAGGGACACCTTCCACTAGAGCAGGTTGCTCCAAGCCCCTGTGTCCAACCTGGCCTTGAACACTGCCAGGGATGGGGCAGCCACAGCTTCTCTGGGCACCCTGTGCCAGCGCCTCAGCACCCTCACAGGGAAGAGCTTCTGCCCAAGAGCTCATCTCAATCTCCCCTCTGGCAGGTTCAAGCCATTCCCCTTGGCCTGTTGCTGCCCTACGTTGCCTCCCTGTCTCTCCAGCAGCACAGTTCTGCGGTTGGACTCACTGTGCAAAGCACAGGGCCTCAAAGCTGCTGAAATCTGAGCACTGCCTGGTTTCTGCTGGTTTTTCCAGTGTCAGCAGTGGCTTAGTCATTAACCTGCCTGCAGCCTCTGCACATCAGACCGTGCAGTTTTACACTGTGCATTTCTTGGGCTGGTGTTCATTAACCACCACACTGGTCTCACATACTCATTCCTGAGCTGTTCATCCTTACTCAGGCTGTTGACATGAGGAGATGAAATAGACACACACAGAGTGTATTGGTTTGGCTTCTTTAGAGCTGAGAGTTAAAACCCCTAACAGTCTTGACACTGCGAATGTAATGATCGGATTTAAAACACATGCTGAAGAAGGAAGGGAGCTGGGGCTTGGGTCTGCACAGGATCCTCATACCAGTTCAAGCAAATGTATTTCTGAAGTGGTTTAAATGGGGAGAGTCTTACATGGACAATCTGACATTGGCTTATATTAGCTGAGGAGGGGATCAGACTGATCAGACCATTGGGCGGGTGCAAGCCCCTGGGTGCTGCTGAGGAGCCCGAGCTGCTCACAGCCCCCTGACCTGCCTCTGGCATGGCCGGACCTGAGGCAGAGCCTGGCTCTGCACCACAGCTCAGCTCCCCAGCACCCCTGGCACCCCAAATGCCACCAGTCCTGAGCTGCAGGTGGGCAGCCTGGGTTTGTGCACTGCTGCTGGCAGCCCTGGAGTCAGGGACCTGATGGGATTAGGCTGGAATGGGATGTGCATCTTATATGTAGTGAAGGAAGCAGGGAGGAGTGGGGGACAGACAAACTAAGATCCTCTTACAGGTGAAATAAACCCAGGACTTGGGTGCAGAAGAGCCCAAGTCTTTTATCTGGGCCAGTCTTGTCACTTTCTGGTGAGATCTGATTTTTTCAAATTCAGTCTATGGGCACATCACTATTTCTTGCATATTGTCATTTCTTTTGTACATGTTATTTCGTTCTCGCAGCTGTTTCTGATGGCCCAGTGACATAAATCTGATTATTAGTATCATTCATTCCTCACAGAGCCATCAGCTGGTTTTGTAGCCTGGGCAGGAGCAGGAAACAGGACTCACTGCCTGTAAGTAGGACTTCATTGATTTTAGATGTTCAAACAGATATTCTACCATTAGAACTCAGAAACAGCATTCTTCTAGTTGTACAGGATGCTCACTGGAAATGCAGATCAGAGCTTACCTGGCAGACAAGTGAGCAAGGAAGCGTCCTTCAGGGCATCTTTTAGCTGGTGGTACCCCCAAGGTGGTGTTATCCCACTCCAGAGGATGAGGTGGGGAGCACCTCCTGCAGCTCAGCATCTGGGGCACGTGTGGCCATCTACTGCTCCTGCCCTCGGCACATTCTTCAGCAGAGCGCTGTCCCTGGCCACCGAAGCATTGCTTAATTCCCTTTCCCTCCACATCTTGTTTCTTGACTAAGAACTTTTATATTGTTCCATTTGGAGAGTAAAGGAAAACAAGCTGCTTCTGGCATAACTACTGCAAGGCCAGGCTTGGCTGTGTGCTTGTACAGCGCCTTTCACAGCTACCTCTGGCAAGCCCCGAGCAAGAGGCTGAGGAAAGATTCGTGCCCAGTTCTGTGCAGAATCACCTTGCTGACCTGCTGCTCTGTACTGCAGATACACTGAAAGCTGCTGACACCGGGAGGTTCAAAACAAACCCACACTTCTACTGCTTTGCTTCTCAGCCTCTAAAATGGGAGGAATGCCAAGCACTTCCAGTGCGGATCAGAAAAGTGGAGCATGAAGATGTTTTCAGCTCTTATTTACTTGCAGTGCTCAGGTTTTAAAGTTCATTAACATTTTAGTTCTGCATGATAAAGCACTGAGCAGTGGAGTGCTTTGGAGGAGGGCACCCTGCAGTGGGTACAGCTCAGGGCATGGAAATTGCCAGAAGGATGCTTGTTCCCTGCTCTTGCCAGCTGCAAAACAAACCCCCGTTCTGGGAGTGATGTAAAGCACCGATGGGCTCTTGCTTTGTGTCACTTATAACACTGCTTCCAGTGTTCCTTGTTTTACACACAAACTGCCACAAAACACTGGGATTCAGCTCTAAAAATAGAAAATAGTTTTGTTTACCCAGTGGTTCTGCAGCAATTGTTCTCCAGCACAGCCCTGGTGGGAGCACAGCCAGGCCTGGGGCTGAGGGACAGGGTTCCAGGCTTCGACTGGGAACTGGCTGCGCCCTGTGTGATCTGGGGGGCTGCTCACTGTGCAGTGCGCTGAGTCACGCTATGAGCAGCAGGTCAGGGAGGGGATCCTGCCCCTCTGCCGTCCTGGTCCAGCTCTGGGGCAGCAGCACAAGGGGGGCTTCAACACAAAGCAGCCTGGGATTATGGGAGACGATCTGATTTGAAGGAGTGTTGGTGTGATACAGGAGCAAGGAAAGTGCTGAGGTTTTGTCAGAGCTGGAGAGGGGGGTGTGGGGTGTGTTCAGCGCCCCTTTGCCTGGGTCTGACACAAAACCCGGTGTCTCTGTGTGTGCAGGTTGAGGCGCTGACCCTGCCCTGTCTGTGCAGGCTGTGTCCTGCTCCCACACACCCACTGATTGCAGAGGGATGTCCCAGAGGCCAGAAGCAGCCAGGGCTGGGGATTAGGAGCAACCACCCCTGGACAGGAAGAGCCCGTGTTCACAGTGTGGATGGGCAGAAATAAGGCAAATTTTGTGTCTATGACTTTGATAGCAAACCCCAAAGAGATTCTGTTCTGGCAGCTTCCTGCCACTAGCCGTGTTGCCAGATTTTTGCCTTTCTAGGTGTTTCTATGAAGTAAATAGATATCTTGTCCTCATGGTTCTCTCCAAGTGCCACCATGTGTACCTTTGTCAAAGGGCAGAGGGCACATGAACTCCAGGAGCTGACAACCACAGCAAGAGGAGCAGGTTTCCAGGAATCTGGTTAGAAGTCATACACGTCTCTTGGCTTTGCATTGAGGTGCTGCACAGAGCTGGGAGCTTTGGACTTGGGGAAAGGCAGGGATTTAAATGGTAAATGGATTTAATTGGTTCCAGGTATTTAGGTATTGTTTAAAGGGAAAAAACCCCACACCCTCCTTTCTAAAAGCTGGGGATATGCTTCAGAACAGGTTTCTGCTTTCCAGCCCTGTGCTCATGATGACAGATATTAGTTCTTTTGCTTAAGTAAGTAGGTTTTCCATGGAATGAGCCACGTAGAGTTCCGGTGCTGTGTGTGGGTGCTGAGCGTATCAGTGTGTGTTTGCTCAGCTTCCCTTGTTCAGCAGCAGCAGCTCATCTGCT
>NW_009931001.1:6875-7770 GCF_000696875.1 Nestor notabilis
TCCCCTCGACGTGCTTTCGGCTGGAACAGAGCTGGAGTTCTCAGTGATGTTCCCAGCAGCTGGTACCTGCTCTGCTTTGTCTTTCGGGTGGCAAGAATGTTGATAGCATGGGGATGGTTTAGCTGCTCCTAAGTCGTGTTTATCTGAGGTCTAGGAGGTTTCAGTGTCTGTGCTCTGCTGACGAGCGGGTGCACAAGAAACACAAACCAGAAGATAGGGAGGCCACAACCCCTGGCAGAAGCTGCCACTCAGTAAGAACAGTTACTGGCTTGTAGGGAGATGGAGAAAAAGCCCACTAAGGCCCACAAGACCCAAACCAAAGATCACCTTTGGACTAAAAGGCACATGAGGTTCTGGTGCATAAATCCTAAGGGTAGGACTGCCCAGGGTTTTTTTTATCAGGGTCCCTCTCTGGAGGCCCCCAATTCAAGCTGCTCCTTTGGCTGCAGCTGTCAGGGAGATACAAAAAACCAATAAACAGGCCCCAGATCCTCATTACTTGTAGGTAATTTTGCACTGTGGGGCTGTTACATGTAGCTTGTAACCAACTAAGTGAATTTTACTTGTATTTGTTACTCAGTTCTGATGTAAAGGGGAATTTTCAGTGTGGTGAGTAGGAATATTGAATAATTTTCAGTCACAAAACTAGTGACAGGCAGCAAGCTGGTGTTGAAGACGTGTGTTTCATCTCTGCAGTGCTTTACTTCTCCAGTCATGCCTTACAGGACTTTGGAAAGACATCTGCCTTTTTTCCACCATATCACCATTCCCACATCATTTAAGAGCATGGGGTTATCCAGTAATGACATTCCTGTAAGAGGGAATCTCCAGTGCCTGGCCCTGCACTTACACATGTAAGGATTTCTATATAACAGACCCATAGCAGGGTGCTGAG